>NW_027192891.1:0-290497 GCF_949987515.2 Delphinus delphis | reverse complement strand
TCCATATTTGACTTAAGGAACTTTATCTGTGCTCATTTCAATCTCTGGTTTTATGCAGCACCCCAACTCACCTTTACCCTTAAGCAAGCATAAGTTGGTTTTCTAAATTTGAGACCCTGTTCTGTTTTGGAATGCAGTTCCTGTGTAGCCAAGTTTACATTCCGTGTATTACTGATATCTTATGATGTTTCTTTTTCTGTGTGACTTATTTCAGTTAGAATCATCATACCTGAATCCACTCATTGTGATGCTAAGGGCCTGATGACATAGATTTCATTGCTGAGTGACATTGCTTTGTAAGTAAATACCACAACTTCTTTATCCATTTTTCACTTTCTGCGATGTTGAACTTGTACTGTAAACGAGGTTCTTGTAAACAGAGGCGTCCCAAACTTTGGGGTGGCTGTGTCTTTTTGATTTTAATTTCCCTAAGCTATAGGACCATAAGTGACAGTGCCCTAGGCTCTGTTGCTTTGTTTTTTAGATGTTTCAGGAAACACCATACACTTCTCCCCAGTGTCTGTTGGCAATTTACATCCCGCCCATCAGCATAACAAGGCTCCCAGTTCTCCATGGCCTGTCCTGCCTTTCTGGATTTTACACTTTTTTCAGATGGCCCTTTTGACCGGGGGGAAGTGAGACTTCATTGTAGTGCAGATTTCCTTTGCAAGCTTGCTTGGTTGGCCAAAAAGGGCGTATGCTTTTTTTCCTGAATATATTCAGGAAAAAACGCATACGCCCTTTTTGGCCAAGTGCATCATTGTGGACGTTCTGCCTCTTTTCCTATGCTTTCAATGCAATTCCAGTCTACCTCCTGAAATCGGTTTCCTGCAATTCTGCCCCGCTTTCAAGTCCTCTTGGCAGCCTTACTTCAGTCTATTTTTGGACGATAGCTGTCATTTATAACTCTGCAGGTTTGTGAATTACAGTGCCCCTGAGCTCCTTTCTTCAACTTGCTTTCTTGTGACCTGGCCGCAACACCGCAGGATGGCTTCAGGCCCTAATCTGGTTCCGGCACGGCACGCTGAGCCTTTGGTTATTTCCTCTTCCTGGTGGGAAATGAGAGTTAAATTTGCCCGTCCAGACACCTCCAGCTAGTCTCTCATTGGTTCTCGCTATTCCTGTTCATCTTCCGCAGAAATTGCAAACTGGGCCAAACAGGAGGTTAAAGGCGCTGACTCTCCAAGTGGGGAGAGTGTTAGTAAAGCGTCTGGAATGTTGCACCCGATTACCAGGGGAGGAAAACTGAGACATATTTGAACACGTCTCCCGTTCACATGGTTGATCATACTTGGGTTCCACATGCATGTTTTAGCTGAAGGAAGAATACCTGAAACCTGGAGAGTTAAGACCCGTGTAATGGGTACCATGCAATATGACTTCAAAGGGTCTTCATTTGCTCACCGAACCTCTCCAATCCTATCACTGCTGCGTTTATGCCCCTGTACACATGCTTGATTCTCTTTCGGAGACATAGCAATCCATAGGTTTTAAGATACTTACTAGTCAGGTACATTTTTAGGCGTTTAATATGCGGTGTTGAGTCCATTTCGTTGAGCAAGGAGTAGCTCTTGTCTATTTCCATATTTGACTTAAGGAACTTTATCTGTGCTCATTTCAATCTCTGGTTTTATGCAGCACCCCAACTCACCTTTACCCTTAAGCAAGCATAAGTTGGTTTTCTAAATTTGAGACCCTGTTCTGTTCTGTAATTCAGTTCCTGTGTAGCCAAGTTTCCATTCCGTGTATTACTGATATCTTATGATGTTTCTTTTTCTGTGTGACTTACTTCAGTTAGAATCATCATACCTGAATCCACTCATTGTGCTGCTAAGGGCCTGATGACACAGATTTCATTGCTGAGTGATATTGCTTTGTAAGTAAATACCACAACTTCTTTCTCCATTTTTCACTTTCTGCGATGTTGAACTTGTACTGTAAACGAGGTTCTTGTAAACAGAGCCGTTCCAAACTTTGGGGTGGCTGTGTCTTTTTGATTTTAATTTCCCTAAGCTATAGGACCATAAGTGGAAGTGCCCTAGGTTCTGTTGCTTTGTTTTTTAGATGTTTCAGGAAACACCATACACTTCTCCCGAGTGGTTGTTGGCAATTTACATCCCGCCCATCAGCATAACAAGGCTCCCAGTTCTCCATGGCCTGTCCTGCCTTTCTGGATTTTACACTTTTTTCAGATGGCCCTTTTGACCGGGGGGAAGTGAGACTTCATTGTAGTGCACATTTCCTTTGCAAGCTTGCTTGGTTGTCCAAAAGGGGCGTATGCGTTTTTTCCTGAATATATTCAGGAAAAAACGCATACGCCCTTTTTGGCCAAGTGCATCATTGTGGACGTTCTGCCTCTTTTCCTATGCTTTCAATGCAATTCCAGTCTACCTCCTGAAATCGGTTTCCTGCAATTCTGCCCCGCTTTCAAGTCCTCTTGGCAGCCTTACTTCAGTCTATTTTTGGACGATAGCTGTCATTTATAACTCTGCAGGTTTGTGAATTACAGTGCCCCTGAGCTCCTTTCTTCAACTCGCTTTCTTTTGAGCTGGCCGTAACACCGCAGGATGGCTTCAGGCCCTAATCTGGTTCCGGTACGGCACGCTGAGCCTTTGGTTATTTCCTCTTCCTGGTGGGAAATGAGAGTTAAATTTGCCCGTCCAGACACCTCCAGCTAGCCTCTCATTGGTTCTCGCTATTCCTGTTCATCTTCCGCAGAAATTGCAAACTGGGCCAATCAGGAGGTTAAAGGCGCTGACTCTCCAAGTGGGGAGAGTGTTAGTAAAGCGTCTGGAATGTTGCACCCGAGTACCAGGGGAGGAAAACTGAGACATATTTGAACACGTCTCCCGTTCACATGGTTGATCATACTTGGGTTCACATGCATGTTTTAGCTGAAGGAAGAATACCTTAAACCTGGGTAGTTGAAACCCGTGGAATGGGTACCATGCAATATGACTTCAAAGGGTCTTCATTTACTCACCGAACCTCTCCAATCCTATCACTGCTGCGTTTATGCCCCTGTACACATGCTTGATTCTCTTTCGGAGACATAGCAATCCATAGGTTTTAAGATACTTACTAGTCAGGTACATTCTTAGGCGTTTAATATGCGGTGTTGAGTCCATTTCGTTGAGCAAGGAGTAGCTCTTGTCTATTCCATATTTGGCTTAAGGAACTTTATCTGTGCTCATTTCAATCTCTGGTTTTATGCAGCAACCCAACTCACCTTTCCCCTTAAGCAAGCATAAGTTGGTTTTCAAATTTGAGAACCTTTTCTGTTTTGGAATTCAGTTCCTGTGTAGCCAAGTTTACATTCCGTGTATTAGTGATATCTTATGATGTTTCTTTTTCTGTGTGACTTATTTCAGTTAGAATCATCGTACCTGAATCTACTCATTATGCTGCTACGGGCCTGATGACATAGATTTCATTGCTGAGTGATACTGCATTGTACGTAAGTACCACAAGTTCTTTATCCATTTTTCACTTTCTGCGATGTTGAACTTGTACTGTAAACGAGGTTCTTGTAAACAGAGCCGTTCCAAACTTTGGGGTGGCTGTGTCTTTTTGATTTTAATTTCCCTAAGCTATAGGACCATAAGTGGAAGTGCCCTAGGTTCTGTTGCTTTGTTTTTTAGATGTTTCAGGAAACACCATACACTTCTCCCGAGTGGTTGTTGGCAATTTACATCCCGCCCATCAGCATAACAAGGCTCCCAGTTCTCAATGGCCTGTTGCCTTTCTGGATTTTACACTTTTTTCAGATGGCCCTTTTGACCGGGGGGAAGTGAGACTTCATTGTAGTGCAGATTTCCTTTGCAAGCTTGCTTGGTTGGCCAAAAAGGGCGTATGCGTTTTTTCCTGAATATATTCAGGAAAAAACGCATACGCCCTTTTTGGCCAAGTGCATCATTGTGGACGTTCTGCCTCTTTTCCTATGCTTTCAATGCAATTCCAGTCTACCTCCTGAAATCGGTTTCCTGCAATTCTGCCCCGCTTTCAAGTCCTCTTGGCAGCCTTACTTCAGTCTATTTTTGGACGATAGCTGTCATTTATAAGTCTGCAGGTTTGTGAATTACAGTGCCCCTGAGCTCCTTTCTTCAACTCGCTTTCTTGTGACGTGGCCGCAACACCGCAGGATGGCTTCAGGCCCTAATCTGGTTCTGGCACGGCACGCTGAGCCTTTGCTTAATTCCTCTTCCTGGTGGGAAATGAGAGTTAAATTTGCCCGTCCAGACACCTCCAGCTAGCCTCTCATTGGTTCTCGCTATTCCTGTTCATCTTCCGCAGAAATTGCAAACTGGGCCAATCAGGAGGTTAAAGGCGCTGACTCTCCAAGTGGGGAGAGTGTTAGTAAAGCGTCTGGAATGTTGCACCCGAGTACCAGGGGAGGAAAACTGAGACATATTTGAACACGTCTCCCGTTCACATGGTTGATCATACTTGGGTTCACATGCATGTTTTAGCTGAAGGAAGAATACCTTAAACCTGGGTAGTTGAAACCCGTGGAATGGGTACCATGCAATATGACTTCAAAGGGACTTCATTTACTCACCGAACCTCTCCAATCCTATCACTGCTGCGTTTATGCCCCTGTACACATGCTTGATTCTCTTTCGGAGACATAGCAATCCATAGGTTTTAAGATACTTACTAGTCAGGTACATTCTTAGGCGTTTAATATGCGGTGTTGAGTCCATTTCGTTGAGCAAGGAGTAGCTCTTGTCTATTCCATATTTGGCTTAAGGAACTTTATCTGTGCTCATTTCAATCTCTGGTTTTATGCAGCAACCCAACTCACCTTTCCCCTTAAGCAAGCATAAGTTGGTTTTCAAATTTGAGACCCTGTTCTGTTCTGTAATTCAGTTCCTGTGTAGCCAAGTTTACATTCCGTGTATTACTGATATCTTATGATGTTTCTTTTCTGTGTGACTTATTTCAGTTAGAATCATCATACCTGAATCCACTCATTGTGCTGCTACAGGCCTGATGACACAGATTTCATTGCTGAGTGATATTGCTTTGTAAGTAAATACCACAACTTCTTTATCCATTTTTCACTTTCTGCGATGTTGAACTTGTACTGTAAATGAGGTTCTTGTAAACAGAGCCGTTCGAAAGTTTGGGGTGGCTGTGTCTTTTTGATTTTAATTTCCCTAAGCTATAGGACCATAAGTGGCAGTGCCCTAGGTTCTGTTGCTTTGTTTTTTAGATGTTTCAGGAAACACCATACACTTCTCCCGAGTGGTTGTTGGCAATTTACATCCCGCCCATCAGCATAACAAGGCTCCCAGTTCTCCATGGCCTGTCCTGCCTTTCTGGATTTTACATATTTTTCAGATGGCCCTTTTGACCGGGGGGAAGTGAGACTTCATTGTAGTGCAGATTTCCTTTGCAAGCTTGCTTGGTTGGCCAAAAAGGGCGTATGCGTTTTTTCCTGAATATATTCAGGAAAAAACGCATACGCCCTTTTTGGCCAAGTGCATCATTGTGGACGTTCTGCCTCTTTTCCTATGCTTTCAATGCAATTCCAGTCTACCTCCTGAAATCGGTTTCCTGCAATTCTGCCCCGCTTTCAAGTCCTCTTGGCAGCCTTACTTCATTCTATTTTTGGACGATAGCTGTCATTTATAACTCTGCAGGTTTGTGAATTACAGTGCCCCTGAGCTCCTTTCTTCAACTCGCTTTCTTGTGACCTGGCTGCAACACCGCAGGGTGTCTTCAGGCCCTAATCTGGTTCTGGTACGGCACGCTGAGCCTTTGGTTATTTCCTCTTCCTGGTGGGAAATGAGAGTTAAATTTGCCCGTCCAGACACCTCCAGCTAGCCTCTCATTGGTTCTCGCTATTCCTGTTCATCTTCCGCAGAAATTGCAAACTGGGCCAAACAGGAGGTTAAAGGCGCTGACTCTCCAAGTGGGGAGAGTGTTAGTAAAGCGTCTGGAATGTTGCACCCGAGTACCAGGGGAGGAAAACTGAGACATATTTGAACACGTCTCCCGTTCACATGGTTGATCATACTTGGGTTCCACATGCATGTTTTAGCTGAAGGAAGAATACCTTAAACCTGGAGAGTTGAGACCCGTGGAATGGGTACCATGCAATATGAGTTCAAAGGGTCTTCATTTGCTCACCGAACCTCTCCAATCCTATCACTGCTGCGTTTATGCCCCTGTACACACGCTTGATTCTCTTTTGGAGACATAGCAATCCATAGGTTTTAAGATACTTACTAGTCAGGTACATTCTTAGGGGTTTAATATGGGGTTTTGAGTCCATTTCGTTGAGCAAGGAGTAGCTCTTGTCTATTCCATATTTGGCTTAAGGAACTTTATCTGTGCTCATTTCAATCTCTGGTTTTACGCAGCACCCCAACTCACCTTTACCCTTAAGCAAGCATAAGTTGGTTTTCTAAATTTGAGACCCTGTTCTGTTCTGGAATGCAGTTCCTGTGTAGCCAAGTTTACATTCCGTGTATTAGTGATATCTTATGATGTTTCTTTTTCTGTGTGACTTATTTCCGTTAGAATCATCGTACCTGAATCCACTCATTATGCTGCTACGGGCCTGATGACATAGATTTCATTGCTGAGTGATACTGCATTGTACGTAAGTACCACAAGTTCTTTATCCATTTTTCACTTTCTGCGATGTTCAACTTGTACTGTAAACGAGGTTCTTGTAAACAGAGGCGTCCCAAACTTTGGGGTGGCTGTGTCTTTTTGATTTTAATTTCCCTAAGCTATAGGACCATAAGTGGAAGTGCCCTAGGCTCTGTTGCTTTGTTTTTTAGATGTTTCAGGAAACACCATACACTTCTCCCGAGTGTCTGTTGGCAATTTACATCCCGCCCATCAGCATAACAAGGCTCCCAGTTCTCCATGGCCTGTCCTGCCTTTCTGGATTTTACACTTTTTTCAGATGGCCCTTTTGACCGGGGGGAAGTGAGACTTCATTGTAGTGCAGATTTCCTTTGCAAGCTTGCTTGGTTGGCCAAAAAGGGCGTATGCGTTTTTTCCTGAATATATTCAGGAAAAAACGCATACGCCCTTTTTGGCCAAGTGCATCATTGTGGACGTTCTGCCTCTTTTCCTATGCTTTCAATGCAATTCCAGTCTACCTCCTGAAATCGGTTTCCTGCAATTCTGCCCCGCTTTCAAGTCCTCTTGGCAGCCTTACTTCAGTCTATTTTTGGACGATAGCTGTCATTTATAACTCTGCAGGTTTGTGAATTACAGTGCCCCTGAGCTCCTTTCTTCAACTCGCTTTCTTGTGACCTGGCCGCAACACCGCAGGATGGCTTCAGGCCCTAATCTGGTTCCGGCCCAGCATGCTGAGCCTTTGGTTAATTCCTCTTCCTGGTGGGAAATGAGAGTTAAATTTGCCCGTCCAGACACCTCCAGCTAGCCTCTCATTGGTTCTCGCTATTCCTGTTCATCTTCCGCAGAAATTGCAAACTGGGCCAAACAGGAGGTTAAAGGGACTGACTCTCCAAGTCGGGAGAGTGTTAGTAAAGCGTCTGGAATGTTGCACCCGAGTACCAGGGGAGGAAAACTGAGACATATTTGAACACGTCTCCCGATCACATGGTTGATCATACTCTAGGTTCCACATGCATGTTTTAGCTGAAGGAAGAATACCTTAAACCTGGGTAGTTGAAACCCGTGGAATGGGTACCATGCCATATGACTTCAAAGGGTCTTCATTTGCTCACCGAACCTCTCCAATCCTATCACTGCTGCATTTATGCCCCTGTACACATGCTTGATTCTCTTTCGGAGACATAGCAATCCATAGGTTTTACGATACTTACTATTCAGGTACATTCTTAGGCGTTTAATATGCGGTGTTGAGTCCATTTCGTTGAGCAAGGAGTAGCTCTTGTGTATTCCATATTTGACTTAAGGAACTTTATCTGTGCTCATTTCAATCTCTGGTTTTATGCAGCACCCCAACTCACCTTTCCCCTTAAGCAAGCATAAGTTGGTTTTCTAAATTTGAGACCCTGTTCTGTTCTGTAATTCAGTTCCTATGTAGCCAAGTTTACATTCCGTGTATTACTGATATCTTATGATGTTTCTTTTTCTGTGTGACTTACTTCAGTTAGAATCATCATACCTGAATCCACTCATTGTGCTGCTAAGGGCCTGATGACACAGATTTCATTGCTGAGTGATATTGCTTTGTAAGTAAATACCACAACTTCTTTATCCATTTTTCACTTTCTGCGATGTTGAACTTGTACTGTAAACGAGGTTCTTGTAAACAGAGCGGTTCCAAACTTTGGGGTGGCTGTGTCTTTTTGATTGTAATTTCCCTAAGCTATAGGACCATAAGTGGAAGTGCCCTAGGTTCTGTTGCTTTGTTTTTTACATGTTTCAGGAAACACCATACACTTCTCCCGAGTGGTTGTTGGCAATTTACATCCCGCCCATCAGCATAACAAGGCTCCCAGTTCTCCATGGCCTGTCCTGCCTTTCTGGATTTTACACATTTTTCAGATGGCCCTTTTGACCGGGGGGAAGTGAGACTTCATTGTAGTGCAGATTTCCTTTGCAAGCTTGCTTGGTTGGCCAAAAAGGGCGTATGCGTTTTTTCCTGAATATATTCAGGAAAAAACGCATACGCCCTTTTTGGCCAAGTGCATCATTGTGGACGTTCTGCCTCTTTTCCTATGCTTTCAATGCAATTCCAGTCTACCTCCTGAAATCGGTTTCCTGCAATTCTGCCCCGCTTTCAAGTCCTCTTGGCAGCCTTACTTCATTCTATTTTTGGACGATAGCTGTCATTTATAACTCTGCAGGTTTGTGAATTACAGTGCCCCTGAGCTCCTTTCTTCAACTCGCTTTCTTGTGACCTGGCTGCAACACCGCAGGGTGTCTTCAGGCCCTAATCTGGTTCCGGTATGGCACGCTGAGCCTTTGGTTATTTCCTCTTCCTGGTGGGAAATGAGAGTTAAATTTGCCCGTCCAGACACCTCCAGCTAGCCTCTCATTGGTTCTCGCTATTCCTGTTCATCTTCCGCAGAAATTGCAAACTGGGCCAAACAGGAGGTTAAAGGCGCTGACTCTCCAAGTGGGGAGAGTGTTAGTAAAGCGTCTGGAATGTTGCACCCGAGTACCAGGGGAGGAAAACTGAGACATATTTGAACACGTCTCCCGTTCACATGGTTGATCATACTCTGGGTTCCACATGCATGTTTTAGCTGAAGGAAGAATACCTTAAACCTGGAGAGTTGAGACCCGTGGAATGGGTACCATGCAATATGAGTTCAAAGGGTCTTCATTTGCTCACCGAACCTCTCCAATACTATCACTGCTGCGTTTATGCCCCTGTACAAACGCTTGATTCTCTTTTGGAGACATAGCAATCCATAGGTTTTAAGATACTTACTAGTCAGGTACATTCTTAGGGGTTTAATATGGGGTTTTGAGTCCATTTCGTTGAGCAAGGAGTAGCTCTTGTCTATTCCATATTTGGCTTAAGGAACTTTATCTGTGCTCATTTCAATCTCTGGTTTTACGCAGCACCCCAACTCACCTTTACCCTTAAGCAAGCATAAGTTGGTTTTCTAAATTTGAGACCCTGTTCTGTTCTGGAATGCAGTTCCTGTGTAGCCAAGTTTACATTCCGTGTATTAGTGATATCTTATGATGTTTCTTTTTCTGTGTGACTTATTTCAGTTAGAATCATCGTACCTGAATCCACTCATTATGCTGCTACGGGCCTGATGACATAGATTTCATTGCTGAGTGATACTGCATTGTACGTAAGTACCACAAGTTCTTTATCCATTTTTCACTTTCTGCGATGTTCAACTTGTACTGTAAACGAGGTTCTTGTAAACAGAGGCGTCCCAAACTTTGGGGTGGCTGTGTCTTTTTGATTTTAATTTCCCTAAGCTATAGGACCATAAGTGGAAGTGCCCTAGGCTCTGTTGCTTTGTTTTTTAGATGTTTCAGGAAACACCATACACTTCTCCCGAGTGTCTGTTGGCAATTTACATCCCGCCCATCAGCATAACAAGGCTCCCAGTTCTCCATGGCCTGTCCTGCCTTTCTGGATTTTACACTTTTTTCAGATGGCCCTTTTGACCGGGGGGAAGTGAGACTTCATTGTAGTGCAGATTTCCTTTGCAAGCTTGCTTGGTTGGCCAAAAAGGGCGTATGCGTTTTTTCCTGAATATATTCAGGAAAAAACGCATACGCCCTTTTTGGCCAAGTGCATCATTGTGGACGTTCTGCCTCTTTTCCTATGCTTTCAATGCAATTCCAGTCTACCTCCTGAAATCGGTTTCCTGCAATTCTGCCCCGCTTTCAAGTCCTCTTGGCAGCCTTACTTCAGTCTATTTTTGGACGATAGCTGTCATTTATAACTCTGCAGGTTTGTGAATTACAGTGCCCCTGAGCTCCTTTCTTCAACTCGCTTTCTTGTGACCTGGCCGCAACACCGCAGGATGGCTTCAGGCCCTAATCTGGTTCCGGCCCAGCATGCTGAGCCTTTGGTTAATTCCTCTTCCTGGTGGGAAATGAGAGTTAAATTTGCCCGTCCAGACACCTCCAGCTAGCCTCTCATTGGTTCTCGCTATTCCTGTTCATCTTCCGCAGAAATTGCAAACTGGGCCAAACAGGAGGTTAAAGGGACTGACTCTCCAAGTCGGGAGAGTGTTAGTAAAGCGTCTGGAATGTTGCACCCGAGTACCAGGGGAGGAAAACTGAGACATATTTGAACACGTCTCCCGATCACATGGTTGATCATACTCTAGGTTCCACATGCATGTTTTAGCTGAAGGAAGAATACCTTAAACCTGGGTAGTTGAAACCCGTGGAATGGGTACCATGCCATATGACTTCAAAGGGTCTTCATTTGCTCACCGAACCTCTCCAATCCTATCACTGCTGCATTTATGCCCCTGTACACATGCTTGATTCTCTTTCGGAGACATAGCAATCCATAGGTTTTACGATACTTACTATTCAGGTACATTCTTAGGCGTTTAATATGCGGTGTTGAGTCCATTTCGTTGAGCAAGGAGTAGCTCTTGTGTATTCCATATTTGACTTAAGGAACTTTATCTGTGCTCATTTCAATCTCTGGTTTTATGCAGCACCCCAACTCACCTTTCCCCTTAAGCAAGCATAAGTTGGTTTTCTAAATTTGAGACCCTGTTCTGTTCTGTAATTCAGTTCCTGTGTAGCCAAGTTTACATTCCGTGTATTACTGATATCTTATGATGTTTCTTTTTCTGTGTGACTTACTTCAGTTAGAATCATCATACCTGAATCCACTCATTGTGCTGCTAAGGGCCTGATGACACAGATTTCATTGCTGAGTGATATTGCTTTGTAAGTAAATACCACAACTTCTTTATCCATTTTTCACTTTCTGCGATGTTGAACTTGTACTGTAAACGAGGTTCTTGTAAACAGAGCGGTTCCAAACTTTGGGGTGGCTGTGTCTTTTTGATTTTAATTTCCCTAAGCTATAGGACCATAAGTGGAAGTGCCCTAGGTTCTGTTGCTTTGTTTTTTAGATGTTTCAGATAACACCATACACTTCTCCCGAGTGGTTGTTGGCAATTTACATCCCGCCCATCAGCATAACAAGGCTCCCAGTTCTCCATGGCCTGTCCTGCCTTTCTGGATTTTACACTTTTTTCAGATGGCCCTTTTGACCGGGGGGAAGTGAGACTTCATTGTAGTGCACATTTCCTTTGCAAGCTTGCTTGGTTGGCCAAAAAGGGCGTATGCGTTTTTTCCTGAATATATTCAGGAAAAAACGCATACGCCCTTTTTGGCCAAGTGCATCATTGTGGACGTTCTGCCTCTTTTCCTATGCTTTCAATGCAATTCCAGTCTACCTCCTGAAATCGGTTTCCTGCAATTCTGCCCCGCTTTCAAGTCCTCTTGGCAGCCTTACTTCAGTCTATTTTTGGACGATAGCTGTCATTTATAACTCTGCAGGTTTGTGAATTACAGTGCCCCTGAGCTCCTTTCTTCAACTCGCTTTCTTGTGACCTGGCCGCAACACCGCAGGATGGCTTCAGGCCCTAATCTGGTTCCGGCCCGGCATGCTGAGACTTTGGTTAATTCCTCTTCCTGGTGGGAAATGAGAGTTAAATTTGCCCGTCCAGACACCTCCAGCTAGCCTCTCATTGGTTCTCGCTATTCCTGTTCATCTTCCGCAGAAATTGCAAACTGGGCCAAACAGGAGGTTAAAGGGACTGACTCTCCAAGTCGGGAGAGTGTTAGTAAAGCGTCTGGAATGTTGCACCCGAGTACCAGGGGAGGAAAACTGAGACATATTTGAACACGTCTCCCGATCACATGGTTGATCATACTCTAGGTTCCACATGCATGTTTTAGCTGAAGGAAGAATACCTTAAACCTGGGTAGTTGAAACCCGTGGAATGGGTACCATGCAATATGACTTCAAAGGGTCTTCATTTGCTCACCGAACCTCTCCAATCCTATCACTGCTGCGTTTATGCCCCTGTACACATGCTTGATTCTCTTTCGGAGACATAGCAATCCATAGGTTTTACGATACTTACTAGTCAGGTACATTCTTAGGCGTTTAATATGCGGTGTTGAGTCCATTTCGTTGAGCAAGGAGTAGCTCTTGTCTATTCCATATTTGACTTAAGGAACTTTATCTGTGCTCATTTTAATCTCTGGTTTTATGCAGCACCCCAACTCACCTTTACCCTTAAGCAAGCATAAGTTGGTTTTCTAAATTTGAGACCCTGTTCTGTTCTGTAATTCAGTTCCTTTGTAGCCAAGTTTACATTCCGTGTATTACTGATATCTTATGATGTTTCTTTTTCTGTGTGACTTACTTCAGTTAGAATCATCATACCTGAATCCACTCATTGTGCTGCTAAGGGCCTGATGACACAGATTTCATTGCTGAGTGATATTGCTTTGTAAGTAAATACCACAATTTCTTTATCCATTTTTCACTTTCTGCGATGTTGAACTTGTACTGTAAACGAGGTTCTTGTAAACAGAGCCGTTCCAAACTTTGGGGTGGCTGTGTCTTTTTGATTTTAATTTCCCTAAGCTATAGGACCATAAGTGGAAGTGCCCTAGGTTCTGTTGCTTTGTTTTTTAGATGTTTCAGGAAACACCATACACTTCTCCCGAGTGGTTGTTGGCAATTTACATCCCGCCCATCAGCATAACAAGGCTCCCAGTTCTCCATGGCCTGTCCTGCCTTTCTGGATTTTACACTTTTTTCAGATGGCCCTTTTGACCGGGGGGAAGTGAGACTTCATTGTAGTGCACATTTCCTTTGCAAGCTTGCTTGGTTGGCCAAAAAGGGCGTATGCGTTTTTTCCTGAATATATTCAGGAAAAAACGCATACGCCCTTTTTGGCCAAGTGCATCATTGTGGACGTTCTGCCTCTTTTCCTATGCTTTCAATGCAATTCCAGTCTACCTCCTGAAATCGGTTTCCTGCAATTCTGCCCCGCTTTCAAGTCCTCTTGGCAGCCTTACTTCAGTCTATTTTTGGACGATAGCTGTCATTTATAACTCTGCAGGTTTGTGAATTACAGTGCCCCTGAGCTCCTTTCTTCAACTCGCTTTCTTGTGACCTGGCCGCAACACCGCAGGATGGCTTCAGGCCCTAATCTGGTTCCGGCCCGGCATGCTGAGACTTTGGTTAATTCCTCTTCCTGGTGGGAAATGAGAGTTAAATTTGCCCGTCCAGACACCTCCAGCTAGCCTCTCATTGGTTCTCGCTATTCCTGTTCATCTTCCGCAGAAATTGCAAACTGGGCCAAACAGGAGGTTAAAGGGACTGACTCTCCAAGTCGGGAGAGTGTTAGTAAAGCGTCTGGAATGTTGCACCCGAGTACCAGGGGAGGAAAACTGAGACATATTTGAACACGTCTCCCGATCACATGGTTGATCATACTCTAGGTTCCACATGCATGTTTTAGCTGAAGGAAGAATACCTTAAACCTGGGTAGTTGAAACCCGTGGAATGGGTACCATGCAATATGACTTCAAAGGGTCTTCATTTGCTCACCGAACCTCTCCAATCCTATCACTGCTGCGTTTATGCCCCTGTACACATGCTTGATTCTCTTTCGGAGACATAGCAATCCATAGGTTTTACGATACTTACTAGTCAGGTACATTCTTAGGCGTTTAATATGCGGTGTTGAGTCCATTTCGTTGAGCAAGGAGTAGCTCTTGTCTATTCCATATTTGACTTAAGGAACTTTATCTGTGCTCATTTTAATCTCTGGTTTTATGCAGCACCCCAACTCACCTTTACCCTTAAGCAAGCATAAGTTGGTTTTCTAAATTTGAGACCCTGTTCTGTTCTGTAATTCAGTTCCTTTGTAGCCAAGTTTACATTCCGTGTATTACTGATATCTTATGATGTTTCTTTTTCTGTGTGACTTACTTCAGTTAGAATCATCATACCTGAATCCACTCATTGTGCTGCTAAGGGCCTGATGACACAGATTTCATTGCTGAGTGATATTGCTTTGTAAGTAAATACCACAATTTCTTTATCCATTTTTCACTTTCTGCGATGTTGAACTTGTACTGTAAACGAGGTTCTTGTAAACAGAGCCGTTCCAAACTTTGGGGTGGCTGTGTCTTTTTGATTTTAATTTCCCTAAGCTATAGGACCATAAGTGGAAGTGCCCTAGGTTCTGTTGCTTTGTTTTTTAGATGTTTCAGGAAACACCATACACTTCTCCCGAGTGGTTGTTGGCAATTTACATCCCGCCCATCAGCATAACAAGGCTCCCAGTTCTCCATGGCCTGTCCTGCCTTTCTGGATTTTACACTTTTTTCAGATGGCCCTTTTGACCGGGGGGAAGTGAGACTTCATTGTAGTGCACATTTCCTTTGCAAGCTTGCTTGGTTGGCCAAAAAGGGCGTATGCGTTTTTTCCTGAATATATTCAGGAAAAAACGCATACGCCCTTTTTGGCCAAGTGCATCATTGTGGACGTTCTGCCTCTTTTCCTATGCTTTCAATGCAATTCCAGTCTACCTCCTGAAATCGGTTTCCTGCAATTCTGCCCCGCTTTCAAGTCCTCTTGGCAGCCTTACTTCAGTCTATTTTTGGACGATAGCTGTCATTTATAACTCTGCAGGTTTGTGAATTACAGTGCCCCTGAGCTCCTTTCTTCAACTCGCTTTCTTGTGACCTGGCCGCAACACCGCAGGATGGCTTCAGGCCCTAATCTGGTTCCGGTATGGCACGCTGAGCCTTTGGTTAATTCCTCTTCCTGGTGGGAAATGAGAGTTAAATTTGCCCGTCCAGACACCTCCAGCTAGCCTCTCATTGGTTCTCGCTATTCCTGTTCATCTTCCGCAGAAATTGCAAACTGGGCCAAACAGGAGGTTAAAGGCGCTGACTCTCCAAGTGGGGAGAGTCTTAGTAAAGCATCTGGAATGTTGCACCCGAGTACCAGGGGAGGAAAACTGAGACATATTTGAACACGTCTCCCGTTCACATGGTTGATCATACTTGGGTTCCACATGCATGTTTTAGCTGAAGGAAGAATACCTTAAACCTGGAGAGTTGAGACCCGTGTAATGGGTACCATGCAATATGACTTCAAAGGGTCTTCATTTGCTCACCGAACCTCTCCAATCCTATCACTGCTGCGTTTATGCCCCTGTACACACGCTTGATTCTCTTTTGGAGACATAGCAATCCATAGGTTTTAAGATACTTACTAGTCAGGTACATTCTTAGGCGTTTAATATGGGGTGTTGAGTCCATTTCGTTGATCAAGGAGTAGCTCTTGTCTATTCCACATTTGGCTTAAGGAACTTTATCTGTGCTCATTTCAATCTCTGGTTTTATGCAGCACCCCAACTCACCTTTACCCTTAAGCAAGCATAAGTTGGTTTTCTAAATTTGAGACACTGTTCTGTTTTGGAATTCAGTTCCTGTGTAGCCAAGTTTACATTCCGTGTATTAGTGATATCTTATGATGTTTCTTTTTCTGTGTGACTTATTTCAGTTAGAATCATCGTACCTGAATCCACTCATTGTGCTGCTAAGGGCCTGATGACACAGATTTCATTGCTGAGTGATATTGCTTTGTAAGTAAATACCACAACTTCTTTATCCATTTTTCACTTTCTGCGATGTTGAACTTGTACTGTAAACGAGGTTCTTGTAAACAGAGCCATTCCAAACTTTGGGGTGGCTGTGTCTTTTTGATTTTAATTTCCCTAAGCTATAGGACCATAAGTGGAAGTGCCCTAGGTTCTGTTGCTTTGTTTTTTACATGTTTCAGGAAACACCATACACTTCTCCCGAGTGGTTGTTGGCAATTTACATCCCGCCCATCAGCATAACAAGGCTCCCAGTTCTCCATGGGCTGTCTTGTCTTTCTGGATTTTACACTTTTTTCAGATGGCCCTTTTGACCGGGGGGAAGTGAGACTTCATTGTAGTGCAGATTTCCTTTGCAAGCTTGCTTGGTTGGCCAAAAAGGGCGTATGCGTTTTTTCCTGAATATATTCAGGAAAAAACGCATACGCCCTTTTTGGCCAAGTGCATCATTGTGGACGTTCTGCCTCTTTTCCTATGCTTTCAATGCAATTCCAGTCTACCTCCTGAAATCGGTTTCCTGCAATTCTGCCCCGCTTTCAAGTCCTCTTGGCAGCCTTACTTCATTCTATTTTTGGACGATAGCTGTCATTTATAACTCTGCAGGTTTGTGAATTACAGTGCCCCTGAGCTCCTTTCTTCAACTCGCTTTCTTGTGACCTGACCGCAACACCGCAGGATGGCTTCAGGCCCTAATCTGGTTCTGGCACGGCACGCTGAGCCTTTGGTTAATTCCTCTTCCTGGTGAGAAATGAGAGTTAAATTTGCCCGTCCAGACACCTCCAGCTAGTCTCTCATTGGTTCTCGCTATTCCTGTTCATCTTCCGCAGAAATTGCAAACTGGGCCAAACAGGAGGTTAAAGGGACTGACTCTCCAAGTCGGAAGAGTGTTAGTAAAGCGTCTGGAATGTTGCACTCGAGTACCAGGGGAGGAAAACTGAGACATATTTGAACACGTCTCCCGATCACATGGTTGATCATACTCTAGGTTCCACATGCATGTTTTAGCTGAAGGAAGAATACCTTAAACCTGGAGAGTTGAGACCCGTGTAATGCGTACCATGCAATATGACTTCAAAGGGTCTTCATTTGCTCACCGAACCTCTCCAATCCTATCACTGCTGCGTTTATGCCCCTGTACACATGCTTGATTCTCTTTTGGAGACATAGCAATCCATAGGTTTTCCGATACTTACTAGTCAGGTACATTCTTAGGCGTTTAATATGGGGTGTTGAGTCCATTTCGTTGAGCAAGGAGTAGCTCTTGTCTATTCCATATTTGACTTAAGGAACTTTATCTGTGCTCATTTCAATCTCTGGTTTTATGCAGCACCCCAACTCACCTTTACCCTTAAGCAAGCATAAGTTGGTTTTCTAAATTTGAGACCCTGTTCTGTTCTGTAATTCAGTTCCTGTGTAGCCAAGTTTACATTCCGTGTATTACTGATATCTTATGATGTTTCTTTTCTGTGTGACTTATTTCAGTTAGAATCATCATACCTGAATCCACTCATTGTGCTGCTACGGGCCTGATGACACAGATTTCATTGCTGAGTGATATTGCTTTGTAAGTAAATACCACAACTTCTTTATCCATTTTTCACTTTCTGCGATGTTGAACTTGTACTGTAAACGAGGTTCTTGTAAACAGAGCCGTTCGAATGTTTGGGGTGGCTGTGTCTTTTTGATTTTAATTTCCCTAAGCTATAGGACCATAAGTGGCAGTGCCCTAGGCTCTGTTGCTTTGTTTTTTAGATGTTTCAGGAAACACCATACACTTCTCCCGAGTGTCTGTTGGCAATTTACATCCCGCCCATCAGCATAACAAGGCTCCCAGTTGTCCATGGCCTGTCCTGCCTTTCTGGATTTTACACTTTTTTCAGATGGCCCTTTTGACCGGGGGGAAGTGAGACTTCATTGTAGTGCAGATTTCCTTTGCAAGCTTGCTTGGTTGGCCAAAAAGGGCGTATGCGTTTTTTCCTGAATATATTCAGGAAAAAACGCATACGCCCTTTTTGGCCAAGTGCATCATTGTGGACGTTCTGCCTCTTTTCCTGTGCTTTCAATGCAATTCCAGTCTACCTCCTGAAATCGGTTTCCTGCAATTCTGCCCCGCTTTCAAGTCCTCTTGGCAGCCTTACTTCAGTCTATTTTTGGACGATAGCTGTCATTTATAACTCTGCAGGTTTGTGAATTACAGTGCCCCTGAGCTCCTTTCTTCAACTCGCTTTCTTTTGAGCTGGCCGCAACACCGCAGGATGGTTTCAGGCCCTAATATGATCCGGCACGGCACGCTGAGCCTTTGGTTAATTCGTCTTACTGGTGGGAAATGAGAGTTAAATTTGCCCGTCCAGACACCTCCAGCTAGCCTCTCATTGGTTCTCGCTATTCCTGTTCATCTTCCGCAGAAATTGCAAACTGGGCCAAAGAGGAGGTTAAAGGGACTGACTCTCCAAGTCGGGAGAGTGTTAGTAAAGCGTCTGGAATGTTGCACCCGAGTACCAGGGTACGAAAACTGAGACATATTTGAACACGTCTCCCGTTCACATGGTTGATCATACTCTAGGTTCCACATGCATGTTTTAGCTGAAGGAAGAATACCTTAAACCTGGGTAGTTGAAACCCGTGGAATGGGTACCATGCAATATGACTTCAAAGGGTCTTCATTTGCTCACCGAACCTCTCCAATCCTATCACTGCTGCGTTTATGCCCCTGTACACATGCTTGATTCTCTTTTGGAGACATAGCAATCCATAGGTTTTCCGATACTTACTAGTCAGGTACATTCTTAGGCGTTTAATATGCGGTGTTGTGTCCATTTCATTGAGCAAGGAGTAGCTCTTGTCTATTCCATATTTGACTTAAGGAACTTTATCTGTGCTCATTTCAATCTCTGGTTTTATGCAGCACCCCAACTCACCTTTACCCTTAAGCAAGCATAAGTTGGTTTTCTAAATTTGAGACCCTGTTCTGTTCTGTAATTCAGTTCCTGTGTAGCCAAATTTCCATTCCGTGTATTACTGATATCTTATGATGGTTCTTTTTCTGTGTGACTTATTTCAGTTAGAATCATCATACCTGAATCCACTCATTGTGATGCTAAGGGCCTGATGACATAGATTTCATTGCTGAGTGATATTGCTTTGTAAGTAAATACCACAACTTCTTTATCCATTTTTCACTTTCTGCGATGTTGAACTTGTACTGTAAACGAGGTTCTTGTAAACAGAGGCGTCCCAAACTTTGGGGTGGCTGTGTCTTTTTGATTTTAATTTCCCTAAGCTATAGGACCATAAGTGGCAGTGCCCTAGGCTCTGTTGCTTTGTTTTTTAGATGTTTCAGGAAACACCATACACTTCTCCCAAGTGTCTGTTGGCAATTTACATCCCGCCCATCAGCATAACAAGGCTCCCAGTTCTCCATGGCCTGTCCTGCCTTTCTGGATTTTACACTTTTTTCACATGGCCCTTTTGACCGGGGGGAAGTGAGACTTCATTGTAGTGCAGATTTCCTTTGCAAGCTTGCTTGGTTGGCCAAAAAGGGCGTATGCGTTTTTTCCTGAATATATTCAGGAAAAAACGCATACGCCCTTTTTGGCCAAGTGCATCATTGTGGACGTTCTGCCTCTTTTCCTATGCTTTCAATGCAATTCCAGTCTATCTCCTGAAATCGGTTTCCTGCAATTCTGCCCCGCTTTCAAGTCCTCTTGGCAGCCTTACTTCAGTCTATTTTTGGACGATAGCTGTCATTTATAACTCTGCAGGTTTGTGAATTACAGTGCCCCTGAGCTCCTTTCTTCAACTCGCTTTCTTGTGACCTGGCCGCAACACCGCAGGATGGCCTCAGGCTCTATTCTGGTTCCGGCCCGGCATGCTGAGCCTTTGGTTAATTCCTCTTCCTGGTGGGAAATGAGAGTTAAATTTGCCCGTCCAGACACCTCCAGCTAGCCTCTCATTGGTTCTCGCTATTCCTGTTCATCTTCCGCAGAAATTACAAACTGGGCCAAACAGGAGGTTAAAGGGACTGACTCTCCAAGTGGGGAGAGTGTTAGTAAAGCGTCTGGAATGTTGCACCCGAGTACCAGGGGAGCAAAACTGAGACATATTTGAACACGTCTCCCGATCACATGGTTGATCATACTCTAGGTTCCACATGCATGTTTTAGCTGAAGGAAGAATACCTTAAACCTGGGTAGTTGAAACCCGTGGAATGGGTACCATGCAATATGACTTCAAAGGGTCTTCATTTGCTCACCGAACCTCTCCAATCCTATCACTGCTGCGTTTATGCCCCTGTACACATGCTTGATTCTCTTTTGGAGACATAGCAATCCATAGGTTTTAAGATACTTACTAGTCAGGTACATTCTTAGGCGTTTAATATGCGGTGTTGAGTCCATTTCGTTGAGCAAGGAGTAGCTCTTGTCTATTCTATATTTGGCTTAAGGAACTTTATCTGTGCTCATTTCAATCTCTGGTTTTATGCAGCACCCCAACTCACCTTTACCCTTAAGCAAGCATAAGTTGGTTTTCTAAATTTGAGACCCTGTTCTGTTCTGTAATTCAGTTCCTGTGTAGCCAAGTTTACATTCCGTGTATTACTGATATCTTATGATGTTTCTTTTTCTGTGTGACTTATTTCAGTTAGAATCATCATACCTGAATCCACTCATTGTGATGCTAAGGGCCTGATGACATAGATTTCATTGCTGAGTGATATTGCTTTGTAAGTAAATACCACAACTTCTTTATCCATTTTTCACTTTCTGCGATGTTGAACTTGTACTGTAAACGAGGTTCTTGTAAACAGAGCCGTTCCAAACTTTGGGGTGGCTGTGTCTTTTTGATTTTAATTTCCCTAAGCTATAGGACCATAAGTGGCAGTGCCCTAGGCTCTGTTGCTTTGTTTTTTAGATGTTTCAGGAAACACCATACACTTCTCCCGAGTGTCTGTTGGCAATTTACATCCCGCCCATCAGCATAACAAGGCTCCCAGTTCTCCATGGCCTGTCCTGCCTTTCTGGATTTTACACTTTTTTCAGATGGCCCTTTTGACCAGGGGGAAGTGAGACTTCATTGTAGTGCAGATTTCCTTTGCAAGCTTGCTTGGTTGGCCAAAAAGGGCGTATGCGTTTTTTCCTGAATATATTCAGGAAAAAACGCATACGCCCTTTTTGGCCAAGTGCATCATTGTGGACGTTCTGCCTCTTTTCCTATGCTTTCAATGCAATTCCAGTCTACCTCCTGAAATCGGTTTCCTGCAATTCTGCCCCGCTTTCAAGTCCTCTTGGCAGCCTTACTTCAGTCTATTTTTGGACGATAGCTGTCATTTATAACTCTGCAGGTTTGTGAATTACAGTGCCGCTGAGCTCCTTTCTTCAACTCGCTTTCTTTTGAGCTGGCCGCAACACCGCAGGATGGCTTCAGGCCCTAATCTGGTTCCGGCACGGCACGCTGAGCCTTTGGTTAATTCCTCTTCCTGGTGGGAAATGAGAGTTAAATTTGCCCGTCCAGACACCTCCAGCTAGCCTCTCATTGGTTCTCGCTATTCCTGTTCATCTTCCGCAGAAATTGCAAACTGGGCCAAACAGGAGGTTAAAGGGACTGACTCTCCAAGTGGGGAGAGTGTTAGTAAAGCGTCTGGAATGTTGCACCCGAGTACCAGGGGAGGAAAACTGAGACATATTTGAACACGTCTCCCGATCACATGGTTGATCATACTCTAGGTTCCACATGCATGTTTTAGCTGAAGGAAGAATACCTTAAACCTGGAGAGTTGAGACCCGTGTAATGGGTACCATGCAATATGACTTCAAAGGGTCTTCATTTGCTCACCGAACCTCTCCAATCCTATCACTGCTGCGTTTATTCCCCTGTACACACGCTTGATTCTCTTTTGGAGACATAGCAATCCATAGGTTTTAAGATACTTACTAGTCAGGTACATTCTTAGGGGTTTAATATGGGGTTTTGAGTCCATTTCGTTGAGCAAGGAGTAGCTCTTGTCTATTCCATATTTGGCTTAAGGAACTTTATCTGTGCTCATTTCAATCTCTGGTTTTATGCAGCACCCCAACTCACCTTTCCCCTTAAGCAAGCATAAGTTGGTTTTCTAAATTTGAGACCCTGTTCTGTTCTGGAATGCAGTTCCTGTGTCGCCAAGTTTACATTCCGTGTATTAGTGATATCTTATGATGTTTCTTTTTCTGTGTGACTTATTTCAGTTAGAATCATCGTACCTGAATCCACTCATTATGCTGCTACGGGCCTGATGACATAGATTTCATTGCTGAGTGATACTGCATTGTACGTAAGTACCACAAGTTCTTTATCCATTTTTCACTTTCTGCAATGTTGAACTTGTACTGTAAACGAGGTTCTTGTAAACAGAGGCGTCCCAAACTTTGGGGTGGCTGTGTCTTTTTGATTTTAATTTCCCTAAACTATAGGACCATAAGTGGCAGTGCCCTAGGCTCTGTTGCTTTGTTTTTTAGATGTTTCAGGAAACACCATACACTTCTCCCGAGTGTCTGTTGGCAATTTACATCCCGCCCATCAGCATAACAAGGCTCCCAGTTCTCCATGGCCTGTCCTGCCTTTCTGGATTTTACACTTTTTTCAGATGGCCCTTTTGACTGGGGGGAAGTGAGACTTCATTGTAGTGCAGATTTCCTTTGCAAGCTTGCTTGGTTGGCCAAAAAGGGCGTATGCGTTTTTTCCTGAATATATTCAGGAAAAAACGCATACGCCCTTTTTGGCCAAGTGCATCATTGTGGACGTTCTGCCTCTTTTCCTATGCTTTCAATGCAATTCCAGTCTACCTCCTGAAATCGGTTTCCTGCAATTCTGCCCCGCTTTCAAGTCCTCTTGGCAGCCTTACTTCAGTCTATTTTTGGACGATAGCTGTCATTTATAACTCTGCAGGTTTGTGAATTACAGTGCCACTGAGCTCCTTTCTTCAACTCGCTTTCTTGTGACCTGGCCGCAACACCGCAGGATGGCTTCAGGCCCTAATCTGGTTCCGGTACGGCACGCTGAGCCTTTGGTTATTTCCTCTTCCTGGTGGGAAATGAGAGTTAAATTTGCCCGTCCAGACACCTCCAGCTAGCCTCTCATTGGTTCTCGCTATTCCTGTTCATCTTCCGCAGAAATTGCAAACTGGGCCAAACAGGAGGTTAAAGGGACTGACTCTCCAAGTCGGGAGAGTGTTAGTAAAGCGTCTGGATTGTTGCACCCGAGTACCAGGGTACGAAAACTGACATATTTGAACACGTCTCCCGATCACATGGTTGATCATACTCTAGGTTCCACATGCATGTTTTAGCTGAAGGAAGAATACCTTAAACCTGGGTAGTTGAAACCCGTGGAATGGGTACCATGCAATATGACTTCAAAGGGTCTTCATTTGCTCACCGAACCTCTCCAATCCTATCACTGCTGCGTTTATGCCCCTGTACACATGCTTGATTCTCTTTCGGAGACATAGCAATCCATAGGTTTTAAGATACTTACTAGTCAGGTACATTCTTAGGCATTTAATATGCGGTGTTGAGTCCATTTCGTTGAGCAAGGAGTAGCTCTTGTCTATTCCATATTTGGCTTAAGGAACTTTATCTGTGCTCATTTCAATCTCTGGTTTTATGCAGCAACCCAACTCACCTTTCCCCTTAAGCAAGCATATGTTGGTTTTCTAAATTTGAGAACCTGTTCTGTTTTGGAATTCAGTTCCTGTGTAGCCAAGTTTACATTCCATGTATTAGTGATATCTTATGATGTTTCTTTTTCTGTGTGACTTATTTCAGTTAGAATCATCGTACCTGAATCTACTCATTATGCTGCTACGGGCCTGATGACATAGATTTCATTGCTGAGTGATACTGCATTGTACGTAAGTACCACAAATTCTTTATCCATTTTTCACTTTCTGCGATGTTGAACTTGTACTGTAAACGAGGTTCTTGTAAACAGAGCCGTTCCAAACTTTGGGGTGGCTGTGTCTTTTTGATTTTAATTTCCCTAAGCTATAGGACCATAAGTGGAAGTGCCCTAGGTTCTGTTGCTTTGTTTTTTAGATGTTTCAGGAAACACCATACACTTCTCCCGAGTGGTTGTTCGCAATTTACATCCCGCCCATCAGCATAACAAGGCTCCCAGTTCTCCATGGCCTGTCCTGCCTTTCTGGATTTTACACTTTTTTCAGATGGCCCTTTTGACCGGGGGGAAGTGAGACTTCATTGTAGTGCAGATTTCCTTTGCAAGCTTGCTTGGTTGGCCAAAAAGGGCGTATGCGTTTTTTCCTGAATATATTCAGGAAAAAACGCATACGCCCTTTTTGGCCAAGTGCATCATTGTGGACGTTCTGCCTCTTTTCCTATGCTTTCAATGCAATTCCAGTCTACCTCCTGAAATCGGTTTCCTGCAATTCTGCCCCGCTTTCAAGTCCTCTTGGCAGCCTTACTTCAGTCTATTTTTGGACGATTGCTGTCATTTATAACTCTGCAGGTTTGTGAATTACAGTGCTCCTGAGCTCCTTTCTTCAACTCGCTTTCTTGTGAGCTGGCCGCAACACCGCAGGATGGCTTCAGGCCCTAATCTGGTTCCGGCACGGCACACTGAGCCTTTGGTTATTTCCTCTTCCTGGTGGGAAATGAGAGTTAAATTTGCCCGTCCAGACACCTCCAGCTAGCCTCTCATTGGTTCTCGCTATTCCTGTTCATCTTCCGCAGAAATTGCAAACTGGGCCAAACAGGAGGTTAAAGGCGCTGACTCTCCAAGTGGGGAGAGTGTTAGTAAAGCGTCTGGAATGTTGCACCCGAGTACCAGGGGAGGAAAACTGAGACATATTTGAACACGTCTCCGGATCACATGGTTGATCATACTTGGGTTCCACATGCATGTTTTAGCTGAAGGAAGAATACCTAAAACCTGGGTAGTTGAAACCCGTGGAATGGGTACCATGCAATATGACTTCAAAGGGTCTTCATTTGCTCACCGAACCTCTCCAATCCTATCACTGCTGCGTTTATGCCCCTGTACACATGCTTGATTCTCTTTCGGAGACATAGCAATCCATAGGTTTTAAGATACTTACTAGTCAGGTACATTCTTAGGCGTTTAATATGCGGTGTTGAGTCCATTTCGTTGAGCAAGGAGTAGCTCTTGTCTATTCCATATTTGGCTTAAGGAACTTTATCTGTGCTCATTTCAATCTCTGGTTTTATGCAGCACCCCAACTCACCTTTCCCCTTAAGCAAGCATAAGTTGGTTTTCTAAATTTGAGACCCTGTTCTGTTCTGGAATGCAGTTCCTGTGTCGCCAAGTTTACATTCCGTGTATTAGTGATATCTTATGATGTTTCTTTTTCTGTGTGACTTATTTCAGTTAGAATCATCGTACCTGAATCCACTCATTATGCTGCTACGGGCCTGATGACATAGATTTCATTGCTGAGTGATACTGCATTGTACGTAAGTACCACAAGTTCTTTATCCATTTTTCACTTTCTGCAATGTTGAACTTGTACTGTAAACGAGGTTCTTGTAAACAGAGGCGTCCCAAACTTTGGGGTGGCTGTGTCTTTTTGATTTTAATTTCCCTAAACTATAGGACCATAAGTGGCAGTGCCCTAGGCTCTGTTGCTTTGTTTTTTAGATGTTTCAGGAAACACCATACACTTCTCCCGAGTGTCTGTTGGCAATTTACATCCCGCCCATCAGCATAACAAGGCTCCCAGTTCTCCATGGCCTGTCCTGCCTTTCTGGATTTTACACTTTTTTCAGATGGCCCTTTTGACTGGGGGGAAGTGAGACTTCATTGTAGTGCAGATTTCCTTTGCAAGCTTGCTTGGTTGGCCAAAAAGGGCGTATGCGTTTTTTCCTGAATATATTCAGGAAAAAACGCATACGCCCTTTTTGGCCAAGTGCATCATTGTGGACGTTCTGCCTCTTTTCCTATGCTTTCAATGCAATTCCAGTCTACCTCCTGAAATCGGTTTCCTGCAATTCTGCCCCGCTTTCAAGTCCTCTTGGCAGCCTTACTTCAGTCTATTTTTGGACGATAGCTGTCATTTATAACTCTGCAGGTTTGTGAATTACAGTGCCGCTGAGCTCCTTTCTTCAACTCGCTTTCTTGTGACCTGGCCGCAACACCGCAGGATGGCTTCAGGCCCTAATCTGGTTCCGGTACGGCACGCTGAGCCTTTGGTTATTTCCTCTTCCTGGTGGGAAATGAGAGTTAAATTTGCCCGTCCAGACACCTCCAGCTAGCCTCTCATTGGTTCTCGCTATTCCTGTTCATCTTCCGCAGAAATTGCAAACTGGGCCAAACAGGAGGTTAAAGGGACTGACTCTCCAAGTCGGGAGAGTGTTAGTAAAGCGTCTGGATTGTTGCACCCGAGTACCAGGGTACGAAAACTGACATATTTGAACACGTCTCCCGATCACATGGTTGATCATACTCTAGGTTCCACATGCATGTTTTAGCTGAAGGAAGAATACCTTAAACCTGGGTAGTTGAAACCCGTGGAATGGGTACCATGCAATATGACTTCAAAGGGTCTTCATTTGCTCACCGAACCTCTCCAATCCTATCACTGCTGCGTTTATGCCCCTGTACACATGCTTGATTCTCTTTCGGAGACATAGCAATCCATAGGTTTTAAGATACTTACTAGTCAGGTACATTCTTAGGCATTTAATATGCGGTGTTGAGTCCATTTCGTTGAGCAAGGAGTAGCTCTTGTCTATTCCATATTTGGCTTAAGGAACTTTATCTGTGCTCATTTCAATCTCTGGTTTTATGCAGCAACCCAACTCACCTTTCCCCTTAAGCAAGCATATGTTGGTTTTCTAAATTTGAGAACCTGTTCTGTTTTGGAATTCAGTTCCTGTGTAGCCAAGTTTACATTCCATGTATTAGTGATATCTTATGATGTTTCTTTTTCTGTGTGACTTATTTCAGTTAGAATCATCGTACCTGAATCTACTCATTATGCTGCTACGGGCCTGATGACATAGATTTCATTGCTGAGTGATACTGCATTGTACGTAAGTACCACAAATTCTTTATCCATTTTTCACTTTCTGCGATGTTGAACTTGTACTGTAAACGAGGTTCTTGTAAACAGAGCCGTTCCAAACTTTGGGGTGGCTGTGTCTTTTTGATTTTAATTTCCCTAAGCTATAGGACCATAAGTGGAAGTGCCCTAGGTTCTGTTGCTTTGTTTTTTAGATGTTTCAGGAAACACCATACACTTCTCCCGAGTGGTTGTTCGCAATTTACATCCCGCCCATCAGCATAACAAGGCTCCCAGTTCTCCATGGCCTGTCCTGCCTTTCTGGATTTTACACTTTTTTCAGATGGCCCTTTTGACCGGGGGGAAGTGAGACTTCATTGTAGTGCAGATTTCCTTTGCAAGCTTGCTTGGTTGGCCAAAAAGGGCGTATGCGTTTTTTCCTGAATATATTCAGGAAAAAACGCATACGCCCTTTTTGGCCAAGTGCATCATTGTGGACGTTCTGCCTCTTTTCCTATGCTTTCAATGCAATTCCAGTCTACCTCCTGAAATCGGTTTCCTGCAATTCTGCCCCGCTTTCAAGTCCTCTTGGCAGCCTTACTTCAGTCTATTTTTGGACGATTGCTGTCATTTATAACTCTGCAGGTTTGTGAATTACAGTGCTCCTGAGCTCCTTTCTTCAACTCGCTTTCTTGTGAGCTGGCCGCAACACCGCAGGATGGCTTCAGGCCCTAATCTGGTTCCGGCACGGCACACTGAGCCTTTGGTTATTTCCTCTTCCTGGTGGGAAATGAGAGTTAAATTTGCCCGTCCAGACACCTCCAGCTAGCCTCTCATTGGTTCTCGCTATTCCTGTTCATCTTCCGCAGAAATTGCAAACTGGGCCAAACAGGAGGTTAAAGGCGCTGACTCTCCAAGTGGGGAGAGTGTTAGTAAAGCGTCTGGAATGTTGCACCCGAGTACCAGGGGAGGAAAACTGAGACATATTTGAACACGTCTCCGGATCACATGGTTGATCATACTTGGGTTCCACATGCATGTTTTAGCTGAAGGAAGAATACCTAAAACCTGGGTAGTTGAAACCCGTGGAATGGGTACCATGCAATATGACTTCAAAGGGTCTTCATTTGCTCACCGAACCTCTCCAATCCTATCACTGCTGCGTTTATGCCCCTGTACACATGCTTGATTCTCTTTCGGAGACATAGCAATCCATAGGTTTTAAGATACTTACTAGTCAGGTACATTCTTAGGCGTTTAATATGCGGTGTTGAGTCCATTTCGTTGAGCAAGGAGTAGCTCTTGTCTATTCCATATTTGGCTTAAGGAACTTTATCTGTGCTCATTTCAATCTCTGGTTTTATGCAGCAACCCAACTCACCTTTCCCCTTAAGCAAGCATATGTTGGTTTTCTAAATTTGAGAACCTGTTCTGTTTTGGAATTCAGTTCCTGTGTAGCCAAGTTTACATTCCATGTATTAGTGATATCTTATGATGTTTCTTTTTCTGTGTGACTTATTTCAGTTAGAATCATCGTACCTGAATCTACTCATTATGCTGCTACGGGCCTGATGACATAGATTTCATTGCTGAGTGATACTGCATTGTACGTAAGTACCACAAATTGTTTATCCATTTTTCACTTTCTGCGATGTTGAACTTGTACTGTAAACGAGGTTCTTGTAAACAGAGCTGTTCCAAACTTTGGGGTGGCTGTGTCTTTTTGATTTTAATTTCCCTAAGCTATAGGACCATAAGTGGAAGTGCCCTAGGTTCTGTTGCTTTGTTTTTTAGATGTTTCAGGAAACACCATACACTTCTCCCGAGTGGTTGTTCGCAATTTACATCCCGCCCATCAGCATAACAAGGCTCCCAGTTCTCCATGGCCTGTCCTGCCTTTCTGGATTTTACACTTTTTTCAGATGGCCCTTTTGACCGGGGGGAAGTGAGACTTCATTGTAGTGCAGATTTCCTTTGCAAGCTTGCTTGGTTGGCCAAAAAGGGCGTATGCGTTTTTTCCTGAATATATTCAGGAAAAAACGCATACGCCCTTTTTGGCCAAGTGCATCATTGTGGACGTTCTGCCTCTTTTCCTATGCTTTCAATGCAATTCCAGTCTACCTCCTGAAATCGGTTTCCTGCAATTCTGCCCCGCTTTCAAGTCCTCTTGGCAGCCTTACTTCAGTCTATTTTTGGACGATAGCTGTCATTTATATCTCTGCAGGTTTGTGCATTA
Source organism: Delphinus delphis (assembly GCF_949987515.2). Lineage (NCBI taxonomy): Eukaryota > Metazoa > Chordata > Mammalia > Artiodactyla > Delphinidae > Delphinus > Delphinus delphis. The sequence goes on along the minus strand of NW_027192891.1, from coordinate 261,150 downwards.
CAGTGCCCGTGAGCTCCTTTCTTCAACTTGCTTTCTTGTGACCTGGCCGCAACACCGCAGGATGGCTTCAGGCCCTAATCTGGTTCCGGCACGGCACGCTGAGCCTTTGGTTATTTCCTTTTCCTGGTGGGAAATGAGAGTTAAATTTGCCCGTCCAGACACCTCCAGCTAGTCTCTCATTGGTTCTCGCTATTCCTGTTCATCTTCCGCAGAAATTGCAAACTGTGCCAAACAGGAGGTTAAAGGCGCTAACTCTCCAAGTGGGGAGAGTGTTAGTAAAGCATCTGGAATGTTGCACCCGAGTACCAGGGGAGGAAAACTGAGACATATTTGAACACGTCTCCCGTACACATGGTTGATCATACTTGGGTTCCACATGCATGTTTTAGCTGAAGGAAGAATACCTTAAACCTGGAGAGTTAAGACCCGTGTAATGGGTACCATGCAATATGACTTCAAAGGGTCTTCATTTGCTCACCGAACCTCTCCAATCCTATCACTGCTGCATTTATGCCCCTGTACACATGCTTGATTCTCTTTCGGAGACATAGCAATCCATAGGTTTTTAAGATACTTACTAGTCAGGTACATACTTAGGCGTTTAATATGCGGTGTTGAGTCCATTTCGTTGAGCAAGGAGTAGCTCTTGTCTATTCCATATTTGGCTTAAGGAACTTTATCTGTGCTCATTTCAATCTCTGGTTTTATGCAGCACCCCAACTCACCTTTACCCTTAAGCAAGCATAAGTTGGTTTTCTAAATTTGAGACCCTGTTCTGTTCTGTAATTCAGTTCCTGTGTAGCCAAGTTTCCATTCCGTGTATTACTGATATCTTATGATGTTTCTTTTTCTGTGTGACTTATTTCAGTTAGAATCATCATACCTGAATCCACTCATTGTGATGCTAAAGGCCTGATGACATAGAATACATTGCTGAGTGATATTGCTTTGTAAGTAAATACCACAACTTCTTTATCCATTTTTCACTTTCTGCGATGTTGAACTTGTACTGTAAACGAGGTTCTTGTAAACAGAGGCGTCCCAAACTTTGGCTTGGCTGTGTCTTTTTGATTTTAATTTCCCTAAGCTATAGGACCATAAGTGGCAGTGCCCTAGGCTCTGTTGCTTTCTTTTTTAGATGTTTCAGGAAACACCATACACTTCTCCCAAGTGTCTGTTGGCAAATTACATCCCGCCCATCAGCATAACAAGGCTCCCAGTTCTCCATGGCCTGTCCTGCCTTTCTGGATTTTACACTTTTTTCAGATGGCCCTTTTGACCGGGGGGAAGTGAGACTTCATTGTAGTGCAGATTTCCTTTGCAAGCTTGCTTGGTTGGCCAAAAAGGGCGTATGTGTTTTTTCCTGAATATATTCAGGAAAAAACGCATACGCCCTTTTTGGCCAAGTGCATCATTGTGGACGTTCTGCCTCTTTTCCTATGCTTTCAATGCAATTCCAGTCTACCTCCTGAAATCGGTTTCCTGCAATTCTGCCCCGCTTTCAAGTCCTCTTGGCAGCCTTACTTCAGTCTATTTTTGGACGATAGCTGTCATTTATAACTCTGCAGGTTTGTGAATTACAGTGTCCCTGAGCTCCTTTCTTCAACAACCTTTCTTGTGACCTGGCCGCAACACCGCAGGATGGCTTCAGGCCCTAATCTGGTTCCGGCACGGCACGCTGAGCCTTTGGTTATTTCCTCTTCCTGGTGGGAAATGAGAGTTAAATTTGCCCGTCCAGACACCTCCACCTAGTCTCTCATTGGTTCTCGCTATTCCTGTTCATCTTCCGCAGAAATTGCAAACTGGGCCAAACAGGAGGTTAAAGGGACTGACTCTCCAAGTCGGGAGAGTGTTAGTAAAGCGTCTGGAATGTTGCACCCGAGTACCAGGGTACGAAAACTGAGACATATTTGAACACGTCTCCCGATCACATGGTTGATCATACTCTAGGTTCCACATGCATGTTTTAGCTGAAGGAAGAATACCTTAAACCTGGGTAGTTAAAACCCGTGGAATGGGTACCATGCAATATGACTTCAAAGGGTCTTCATTTGCTCACCGAACCTCTCCAATCCTATCACTGCTGCGTTTATGCCCCTGTACACATGCTTGATTCTCTTTCGGAGACATAGCAATCCATAAGTTTTAAGATACTTACTAGTCAGGTACATTCTTAGGCGTTTAATATGCGGTGTTGAGTCCATTTCATTGAGCAAGGAGTAGCTCTTGTCTATTCCATATTTGACTTAAGGAACTTTATCTGTGCTCATTTCAATCTCTGGTTTTATGCAGCACCCCAACTCACCTTTCCCCTTAAGCAAGCATAAGTTGGTTTTCTAAATTTGAGTCCCTGTTCTGTTCTGTAATTCAGTTCCTGTGTAGCCAAGTTTCCATTCCGTGTATTACTGATATCTTATGATGTTTCTTTTTCTGTGTGACTTACTTCAGTTAGAATCATCATACCTGAATCCACTCATTGTGCTGCTACGGGCCTGATGACACAGATTTCATTGCTGAGTGATATTGCTTTGTAAGTAAATACCACAACTTCTTTATCCATTTTTCACTTTCTGCGATGTTGAACTTGTACTGTAAACGAGGTTCTTGTAAACAGAGCCGTTCCAAACTTTGGGGTGGCTGTGTCTTTTTGATTTTAATTTCCCTAAGCTATAGGACCATAAGTGGAAGTGCCCTAGGTTCTGTTGCTTTGTTTTTTAGATGTTTCAGGAAACACCATACACTTCTCCCGAGTGTCTGTTGGCAATTTACATCCCGCCCATCAGCATAACAAGGCTCCCAGTTCTCCATGGCCTGTCCTGCCTTTCTGGATTTTACACTTTTTTCAGATGGCCCTTTTGACCGGGGGGAAGTGAGACTTCAATGTAGTGCAGATTTCCTTTGCAAGCTTGCTTGGTTGGCCAAAAAGGGCGTATGCGTTTTTTCCTGAATATATTCAGGAAAAAACGCATACGCCCTTTTTGGCCAAGTGCATCATTGTGGACGTTCTGCCTCTTTTCCTATGCTTTCAATGCAATTCCAGTCTACCTCCTGAAATCGGTTTCCTGCAATTCTGCCCCGCTTTCAAGTCCTCTTGGCAGCCTTACTTCAGTCTATTTTTGGACGATAGCTGTCATTTATAACTCTGCAGGTTTGTGAATTACAGTGCCCCTGAGCTCCTTTCTTCAACTCGCTTTCTTTTGAGCTGGCCGCAACACCGCAGAATGGCTTCAGGCCCTAATCTGGTTCCGGTACGGCACGCTGATCCTTTGGTTATTTCCTCTTCCTGGTGGGAAATGAGAGTTAAATTTGCCCGTCCAGACACCTCCAGCTAGCCTCTCATTGGTTCTCGCTATTCCTGTTCATCTTCCGCAGAAATTGCAAACTGGGCCAAACAGGAGGTTAAAGGCGCTGACTCTCCAAGTGGGGAGAGTGTTAGTAAAGCGTCTGGAATGTTGCACCCGAGTACCAGGGGAGGAAAACTGAGACATATTTGAACACGTCTCCCGTTCACATGGTTGATCATACTTGGGTTCCACATGCATGTTTTAGCTGAAGGAAGAATACCTTAAACCTGGAGAGTTGAGACCCGTGGAATGGGTACCATGCAATATGACTTCAAAGGGTCTTCATTTGCTCACCGAACCTCTCCAATCCTATCACTGCTGCGTTTATGCCCCTGTACACATGCTTGATTCTCTTTTGGAGACATAGCAATCCATAGGTTTTACGATACTTACTAGTCAGGTACATTCTTAGGCGTTTAATATGTGGTGTTGAGTCCATTTCGTTGAGCAAGGAGTAGCTCTTGTCTATTCCATATTTGGCTTAAGGAACTTTATCTGTGCTCATTTCAATCTCTGGTTTTATGCAGCACCCCAACTCACCTTTACCCTTAAGCAAGCATAAGTTGGTTTTCTAAATTTGAGACCCTGTTCTGTTCTGTAATTCAGTTCCTGTGTAGCCAAGTTTACATTCCGTGTATTACTGATATCTCATGATGTTTCTTTTTCTGTGTGACTTACTTCAGTTAGAATCATCATACCTGAATCCACTCATTGTGCTGCTAAGGGCCTGATGACACAGATTTCATTGCTGAGTGATATTGCTTTGTAAGTAAATACCACAACTTCTTTATCCATTTTTCACTTTCTGCGATGTTGAACTTGTACTGTAAACGAGGTTCTTGTAAACAGAGCCGTTCCAAACTTTGGGGTGGCTGTGTCTTTTTGATTTTAATTTCCCTAAGCTATAGGACCATAAGTGGAAGTGCCCTAGGTTCTGTTGCTTTGTTTTTTAGATGTTTCAGGAAACACCATACACTTCTCCCGAGTGGTTGTTGGCAATTTACATCCCGCCCATCAGCATAACAAGGCTCCCAGTTCTCCATGGCCTGTCCTGCCTTTCTGGATTTTACACTTTTTTCAGATGGCCCTTTTGACCGGGGGGAAGTGAGACTTCATTGTAGTGCAGATTTCCTTTGCAAGCTTGCTTGGTTGGCCAAAAAGGGCGTATGTGTTTTTTCCTGAATATATTCAGGAAAAAACGCATACGCCCTTTTTGGCCAAGTGCATCATTGTGGACGTTCTGCCTCTTTTCCTATGCTTTCAATGCAATTCCAGTCTACCTCCTGAAATCGGTTTCCTGCAATTCTGCCCCGCTTTCAAGTCCTCTTGGCAGCCTTACTTCAGTCTATTTTTGGACGATAGCTGTCATTTATAACTCTGCAGGTTTGTGAATTACAGTGCCCCTGAGCTCCTTTCTTCAACTCGCTTTCTTTTGAGCTGGCCGCAACACCGCAGGATGGCTTCAGGCCCTAATCTGGTTCCGGTACGGCACGCTGAGCCTTTGGTTATTTCCTCTTCCTGGTGGGAAATGAGAGTTAAATTTGCCCGTCCAGACACCTCCAGCTAGCCTCTCATTGGTTCTCGCTATTCCTGTTCATCTTCCGCAGAAATTGCAAACTGGGCCAAACAGGAGGTTAAAGGCGCTGACTCTCCAAGTGGGGAGAGTGTTAGTAAAGCGTCTGGAATGTTGCACCCGAGTACCAGGGGAGGAAAACTGAGACATATTTGAACACGTCTCCCGTTCACATGGTTGATCATACTTGGGTTCCACATGCATGTTTTAGCTGAAGGAAGAATACCTTAAACCTGGAGAGTTGAGACCCGTGGAATGGGTACTATGCAATATGACTTCAAAGGGTCTTCATTTGCTCACCGAACCTCTCCAATCCTATCACTGCTGCGTTTATCCCCCTGTACACATGCTTGATTCTCTTTTGGAGACATAGCAATCCATAGGTTTTACGATACTTACTAGTCAGGTACATTCTTAGGCGTTTAATATGCGGTGTTGAGTCCATTTCGTTGAGCAAGGAGTAGCTCTTGTCTATTCCATATTTGACTTAAGGAACTTTATCTGTGCTCATTTCAATCTCTGGTTTTATGCAGCACCCCAACTCACCTTTACCCTTAAGCAAGCATAAGTTGGTTTTCTAAATTTGAGACCCTGTTCTGTTCTGTAATTCAGTTCCTGTGTAGCCAAGTTTACATTCCGTGTATTACTGATATCTTATGATGTTTCTTTTTCTGTGTGACTTATTTCAGTTAGAATCATCATACCTGAATCCACTCATTGTGATGCTAAGGGCCTGATGACATAGATTTCATTGCTGAGTGATATTGCTTTGTAAGTAAATACCACAACTTCTTTATCCATTTTTCACTTTCTGCGATGTTGAACTTGTACTGTAAACGAGGTTCTTGTAAACAGAGCCGTTCCAAACTTTGGGGTGGCTGTGTCTTTTTGATTTTAATTTCCCTAAGCTATAGGACCATAAGTGGCAGTGCCCTAGGCTCTGTTGCTTTCTTTTTTAGATGTTTCAGGAAACACCATACACTTCTCCCGAGTGTCTGTTGGCAATTTACATCCCGCCCATCAGCATAACAAGGCTCCCAGTTCTCCATGGCCTGTCCTGCCTTTCTGGATTTTACACTTTTTTCAGATGGCCCTTTTGACCGGGGGAAGTGAGACTTCATTGTAGTGCAGATTTCCTTTGCAAGCTTGCTTGGTTGGCCAAAAAGGGCGTATGCGTTTTTTCCTGAATATATTCAGGAAAAAACGCATACGCCCTTTTTGGCCAAGTGCATCATTGTGGACGTTCTGCCTCTTTTCCTATGCTTTCAATGCAATTCCAGTCTACCTCCTGAAATCGGTTTCCTGCAATTCTGCCCCGCTTTCAAGTCCTCTTGGCAGCCTTACTTCAGTCTATTTTTGGACGATAGCTGTCATTTATAACTCTGCAGGTTTGTGAATTACAGTGCCCCTGAGCTCCTTTCTTCAACTCGCTTTCTTTTGAGCTGGCCGCAACACCGCAGGATGGCTTCAGGCCCTAATCTGGTTCCGGCACGGCACGCTGAGCCTTTGGTTAATTCCTCTTCCTGGTGGGAAATGAGAGTTAAATTTGCCCGTCCAGACACCTCCAGCTAGCCTCTCATTGGTTCTCGCTATTCCTGTTCATCTTCCGCAGAAATTGCAAACTGGGCCAAACAGGAGGTTAAAGGGACTGACTCTCCAAGTCGGGAGAGTGTTAGTAAAGCGTCTGGAATGTTGCACCCGAGTACCAGGGGAGGAAAACTGAGACATATTTGAACACGTCTCCCGATCACATGGTTGATCATACTCTAGGTTCCACATGCATGTTTTAGCTGAAGGAAGAATACCTTAAACCTGGGTAGTTGAAACCCGTGGAATGGGTACCATGCAATATGACTTCAAAGGGTCTTCATTTGCTCACCGAACCTCTCCAATCCTATCACTGCTGCGTTTATGCCCCTGTACACATGCTTGATTCTCTTTTGGAGACATAGCAATCCATAGGTTTTACGATACTTACTAGTCAGGTACATTCTTAGGCGTTTAATATGCGGTGTTGAGTCCATTTCGTTGAGCAAGGAGTAGCTCTTGTCTATTCCATATTTGGCTTAAGGAACTTTATCTGTGCTCATTTCAATCTCTGGTTTTATGCAGCACCCCAACTCACCTTTACCCTTAAGCAAGCATAAGTTGGTTTTCTAAATTTGAGTCCCTGTTCTGTTCTGTAATTCAGTTCCTGTGTAGCCAAGTTTACATTCCGTGTATTACTGATATCTTATGATGTTTCTTTTTCTGTGTGACTTACTTCAGTTAGAATCATCATACCTGAATCCACTCATTGTGCTGCTAAGGGCCTGATGACACAGATTTCATTGCTGAGTGATATTGCTTTGTAAGTAAATACCACAACTTCTTTATCCATTTTTCACTTTCTGCGATGTTGAACTTGTACTGTAAACGAGGTTCTTGTAAACAGAGCCGTTCCAAACTTTGGGGTGGCTGTGTCCTTTTGATTTTAATTTCCCTAAGCTATAGGACCATAAGTGGAAGTGCCCTAGGTTCTGTTGCTTTGTTTTATAGATGTTTCAGGAAACACCATACACTTCTCCCGAGTGGTTGTTGGCAATTTACATCCCGCCCATCAGCATAACAAGGCTCCCAGTTCTCCATGGCCTGTCCTGCCTTTCTGGATTTTACACTTTTTTCAGATGGCCCTTTTGACCGGGGGGAAGTGAGACTTCATTGTAGTGCAGATTTCCTTTGCAAGCTTGCTTGGTTGGCCAAAAAGGGCGTATGTGTTTTTTCCTGAATATATTCAGGAAAAAACGCATACGCCCTTTTTGGCAAAGTGCATCATTGTGGACGTTCTGCCTCTTTTCCTATGCTTTCAATGCAATTCCAGTCTACCTCCTGAAATCGGTTTCCTGCAATTCTGCCCCGCTTTCAAGTCCTCTTGGCAGCCTTACTTCAGTCTATTTTTGGACGATAGCTGTCATTTATACCTCTGCAGGTTTGTGAATTACAGTGCCCCTGAGCTCCTTTGTTCAACTCACTTTCTTTTGAGCTGGCCGCAACACCGCAGGATGGCTTCAGGCCCTAATCTGGTTCCGGTACGGCACGCTGAGCCTTTGGTTATTTCCTCTTCCTGGTGGGAAATGAGAGTTAAATTTGCCCGTCCAGACACCTCCAGCTAGCCTCTCATTGGTTCTCGCTATTCCTGTTCATCTTCCGCAGAAATTGCAAACTGGGCCAAACAGGAGGTTAAAGGCGCTGACTCTCCAAGTGGGGAGAGTGTTAGTAAAGCGTCTGGAATGTTGCACCCGAGTACCAGGGGAGGAAAACTGAGACATATTTGAACACGTCTCCCGTTCACATGGTTGATCATACTTGGGTTCCACATGCATGTTTTAGCTGAAGGAAGAATACCTTAAACCTGGAGAGTTGAGACCCGTGTAATGGGTACTATGCAATATGACTTCAAAGGGTCTTCATTTGCTCACCGAACCTCTCCAATCCTATCACTGCTGCGTTTATCCCCCTGTACACATGCTTGATTCTCTTTTGGAGACATAGCAATCCATAGGTTTTACGATACTTACTAGTCAGGTACATTCTTAGGCGTTTAATATGAGGTGTTGAGTCCATTTCGTTGAGCAAGGAGTAGCTCTTGTCTATTCCATATTTGACTTAAGGAACTTTATCTGTGCTCATTTCAATCTCTGGTTTTATGCAGCACCCCAACTCACCTTTACCCTTAAGCAAGCATAAGTTGGTTTTCTAAATTTGAGACCCTGTTCTGTTCTGTAATTCAGTTCCTGTGTAGCCAAGTTTACATTCCGTGTATTACTGATATCTTATGATGTTTCTTTTTCTGTGTGACTTATTTCAGTTAGAATCATCATACCTGAATCCACTCATTGTGATGCTAAGGGCCTGATGACATAGATTTCATTGCTGAGTGATATTGCTTTGTAAGTAAATACCACAACTTCTTTATCCATTTTTCACTTTCTGCGATGTTGAACTTGTACTGTAAACGAGGTTCTAGTAAACAGAGCCGTTCCAAACTTTGGGGTGGCTGTGTCTTTTTGATTTTAATTTCCCTAAGCTATAGGACCATAAGTGGCAGTGCCCTAGGCTCTGTTGCTTTGTTTTTTAGATGTTTCAGGAAACACCATACACTTCTCCCGAGTGTCTGTTGGCAATTTACATCCCGCCCATCAGCATAACAAGGCTCCCAGTACTCCATGGCCTGTCCTGCCTTTCTGGATTTTACACTTTTTTCAGATGGCCCTTTTGACCGGGGGAAGAGAGACTTCATTGTAGTGCAGATTTCCTTTGCAAGCTTGCTTGGTTGGCCAAAAAGGGCGTATGCGTTTTTTCCTGAATATATTCAGGAAAAAACGCATACGCCCTTTTTGGCCAAGTGCATCATTGTGGACGTTCTGCCTCTTTTCCTATGCTTTCAATGCAATTCCAGTCTACCTCCTGAAATCGGTTTCCTGCAATTCTGCCCCGCTTTCAAGTCCTCTTGGCAGCCTTACTTCAGTCTATTTTTGGACGATAGCTGTCATTTATAACTCTGCAGGTTTGTGAATTACAGTGCCCCTGAGCTCCTTTCTTCAACTCGCTTTCTTTTGAGCTGGCCGCAACACCGCAGGATGGCTTCAGGCCCTAATCTGGTTCCGGCACGGCACGCTGAGCCTTTGGTTAATTCCTCTTCCTGGTGGGAAATGAGAGTTAAATTTGCCCGTCCAGACACCTCCAGCTAGCCTCTCATTGGTTCTCGCTATTCCTGTTCATCTTCCGCAGAAATTGCAAACTGGGCCAAACAGGAGGTTAAAGGGACTGACTCTCCAAGTCGGGAGAGTGTTAGTAAAGCGTCTGGAATGTTGCACCCGAGTACCAGGGGAGGAAAACTGAGACATATTTGAACACGTCTCCCGATCACATGGTTGATCATACTCTAGGTTCCACATGCATGTTTTAGCTGAAGGAAGAATACCTTAAACCTGGGTAGTTGAAACCCGTGGAATGGGTACCATGCAATATGACTTCAAAGGGTCTTCATTTGCTCACCGAACCTCTCCAATCCTATCACTGCTGCGTTTATGCCCCTGTACAAACGCTTGATTCTCTTTTGGAGACATAGCAATCCATAGGTTTTAAGATACTTACTAGTCAGGTACATTCTTAGGCGTTTAATATGGGGCTTTGAGTCCATTTCGTTGAGCAAGGAGTAGCTCTTGTCTATTCCATATTTGGCTTAAGGAACTTTATCTGTGCTCATTTCAATCTCTGGTTTTATGCAGCACCCCAACTCACCTTTACCCTTAAGCAAGCATAAGTTGGTTTTCTAAATTTGAGACCCTGTTCTGTTCTGTAATTCAGTTCCTGTGTAGCCAAGTTTACATTCCGTGTATTACTGATATCTTATGATGTTTCTTTTCTGTGTGACTTACTTCAGTTAGAATCATCATACCTGAATCCACTCATTGTGCTGCTAAGGGCCTGATGACACAGATTTCATTGCTGAGTGATATTGCTTTGTAAGTAAATACCACAACTTCTTTATCCATTTTTCACTTTCTGCGATGTTGAACTTGTACTGTAAACGAGGTTCTTGTAAACGGAGCCATTCCAAACTTTGGGGTGGCTGTGTCTTTTTGATTTTAATTTCCCTAAGCTATAGGACCATAAGTGGAAGTGCCCTAGGTTCTGTTGCTTTGTTTTTTAGATGTTTCAGGAAACACCATACACTTCTCCCGAGTGGTTGTTGGCAATTTACATCCCGCCCATCAGCATAACAAGGCTCCCAGTTCTCCATGGCCTGTCCTGCCTTTCTGGATTTTACACTTTTTTCAGATGGCCCTTTTGACCGGGGGGAAGTGAGACTTCATTGTAGTGCAGATTTCCTTTGCAAGCTTGCTTGGTTGGCCAAAAAGAGCGTATGCGTTTTTTCCTGAATATATTCAGGAAAAAACGCATACGCCCTTTTTGGCCAAGTGCATCATTGTGGACGTTCTGCCTCTTTTCCTATGCTTTCAATGCAATTCCAGTCTACCTCCTGAAATCGGTTTCCTGCAATTCTGCCCCGCTTTCAAGTCCTCTTGGCAGCCTTACTTCAGTCTATTTTTGGACGATAGCTGTCATTTATAACTCTGCAGGTTTGTGAATTACAGTGCCCCTGAGCTCCTTTCTTCAACTCGCTTTCTTTTGAGCTGGCCGCAACACCGCAGGATGGCTTCAGGCCCTAATCTGGTTCCGGCACGGCACGCTGAGCCTTTGGTTAATTCCTCTTCCTGGTGGGAAATGAGAGTTAAATTTGCCCGTCCAGACACCTCCAGCTAGCCTCTCATTGGTTCTCGCTATTCCTGTTCATCTTCCACAGAAATTGCAAACGGGGCCAAACAGGAGGTTAAAGGGACTGACTCTCCAAGTCGGGAGAGTGTTAGTAAAGCGTCTGGAATGTTGCACCCGAGTACCAGGGGAGGAAAACTGAGACATATTTGAACACGTCTCCCGTTCACATGGTTGATCATACTCTGGGTTCCACATGCATGTTTTAGCTGAAGGAAGAATACCTTAAACCTGGAGAGTTGAGACCCGTGGAATGGGTACCATGCAATATGACTTCAAAGGGTCTTCATTTGCTCACCGAACCTCTCCAATCCTATCACTGCTGCGTTTATTCCCCTGTACACATGCTTGATTCTCTTTTGGGGACATAGCAATCCATAGGTTTTACGATACTTACTAGTCAGGTACATTCTTAGGCGTTTAATATGCGGTGTTGAGTCCATTTCGTTGAGCAAGGAGTAGCTCTTGTCTATTCCATATTTGGCTTAAGGAACTTTATCTGTGCTCATTTCAATCTCTGGTTTTATGCAGCACCCCAACTCACCTTTCCCCTTAAGCAAGCATAAGTTGGTTTTCTAAATTTGAGACCCTGTTCTGTTCTGTAATTCAGTTCCTGTGTAGCCAAGTTTACATTCCGTGTATTCGTGATATCTTATGATGTTTCTTTTTCTGTGTGACTTATTTCAGTTAGAATCATCGTACCTGAATCCACTCATTGTGCTGCTGAGGGCCTGATGACACAGATTTCATTGCTGAGTGATATTGCTTTGTAAGTAAATACCACAAGTTCTTTATCCATTTTTCACTTTCTGCGATGTTGAACTTGTACTGTAAACGAGGTTCTTGTAAACAGAGCCGTTCCAAACTTTTGGGTGGCTGTGTCTTTTTGATTTTAATTTCCCTAAGCTATAGGACCATAAGTGGAAGTGCCCTAGGTTCTGTTGCTTTGTTTTTTAGATGTTTCAGGAAACACCATACACTTCTCCCGAGTGGTTGTTGGCAATTTACATCCCGCCCATCAGCATAACAAGGCTCCCAGTTCTCCATGGCCTGTCCTGCCTTTCTGGATTTTACACTTTTTTCAGATGGCCCTTTTGACCGGGGGGAAGTGAGACTTCATTGTAGTGCAGATTTCCTTTGCAAGCTTGCTTGGTTGGCCAAAAAGGGCGTATGCGTTTTTTCCTGAATATATTCAGGAAAAAACGCATACGCCCTTTTTGGCCAAGTGCATCATTGTGGACGTTCTGCCTCTTTTCCTATGCTTTCAATGCAATTCCAGTCTACCTCCTGAAATCGGTTTCCTGCAATTCTGCCCTGCTTTCAAGTCCTCTTGGCAGCCTTACTTCAGTCTATTTTTGGACGATAGCTGTCATTTATAACTCTGCAGGTTTGTGAATTACAGTGCCCCTGGGCTCCTTTCTTCAACTCGCTTTCTTTTGAGCTGGCCGCAACAACGCAGGATGGCTTCAGGCCCTAATCTGGTTCCGGTACGGCACGCTGAGCCTTTGGTTATTTCCTCTTCCTGGTGGGAAATGAGAGTTAAATTTGCCCGTCCAGACACCTCCAGCTAGCCTCTCATTGGTTCTCGCTATTCCTGTTCATCTTCCGCAGAAATTGCAAACTGGGCCAAACAGGAGGTTAAAGGCGCTGACTCTCCAAGTGGGGAGAGTGTTAGTAAAGCGTCTGGAATGTTGCACCCGAGTACCAGGGTACGAAAACTGAGACATATTTGAACACGTCTCCCGATCACATGGTTGATCATACTCTAGGTTCCACATGCATGTTTTAGCTGAAGGAAGAATACCTTAAACCTGGGTATTTGAAACCCGTGGAATGGGTACCATGCAATATGACTTCAAAGGGTCTTCATTTGCTCACCGAACCTCTCCAATCCTATCACTGCTGCGTTTATGCCCCTGTACACATGCTTGATTCTCTTTTGGAGACATAGCAATCCATAGGTTTTACGATACTTACTAGTCAGGTACATTCTTAGGCGTTTAATATGCGGTGTTGAGTCCATTTCGTTGAGCAAGGAGTAGCTCTTGTCTATTCCATATTTGGCTTAAGGAACTTTATCTGTGCTCATTTCAATCTCTGGTTTTATGCAGCACCCCAACTCACCTTTCCCCTTAAGCAAGCATAAGTTGGTTTTCTAAATTTGAGACCCTGTTCTGTTCTGTAATTCAGTTCCTGTGTAGCCAAGTTTACATTCCGTGTATTCGTGATATCTTATGATGTTTCTTTTTCTGTGTGACTTATTTCAGTTAGAATCATCGTACCTGAATCCACTCATTGTGCTGCTGAGGGCCTGATGACACAGATTTCATTGCTGAGTGATATTGCTTTGTAAGTAAATACCACAAGTTCTTTATCCATTTTTCACTTTCTGCGATGTTGAACTTGTACTGTAAACGAGGTTCTTGTAAACAGAGCCGTTCCAAACTTTTGGGTGGCTGTGTCTTTTTGATTTTAATTTCCCTAAGCTATAGGACCATAAGTGGAAGTGCCCTAGGTTCTGTTGCTTTGTTTTTTACATGTTTCAGGAAACACCATACACTTCTCCCGAGTGGTTCTTGGCAATTTACATCCTGCCCATCAGCATAACAAGGCTCCCAGTTCTCCATGGCCTGTCCTGCCTTTCTGGATTTTACACTTTTTTCAGATGGCCCTTTTGACCGGGGGGAAGTGAGACTTCATTGTAGTGCAGATTTCCTTTGCAAGCTTGCTTGGTTGGCCAAAAAGGGCGTATGCGTTTTTTCCTGAATATATTCAGGAAAAAACGCATACGCCCTTTTTGGCCAAGTGCATCATTGTGGACGTTCTGCCTCTTTTCCTATGCTTTCAATGCAATTCCAGTCTACCTCCTGAAATCGGTTTCCTGCAATTCTGCCCCGCTTTCAAGTCCTCTTGGCAGCCTTACTTCAGTCTATTTTTGGACGATAGCTGTCATTTATAACTCTGCAGGTTTGTGAATTACAGTGCCCCTGGGCTCCTTTCTTCAACTCGCTTTCTTTTGAGCTGGCCGCAACAACGCAGGATGGCTTCAGGCCCTAATCTGGTTCCGGTACGGCACGCTGAGCCTTTGGTTATTTCCTCTTCCTGGTGGGAAATGAGAGTTAAATTTGCCCGTCCAGACACCTCCAGCTAGCCTCTCATTGGTTCTCGCTATTCCTGTTCATCTTCCGCAGAAATTGCAAACTGGGCCAAACAGGAGGTTAAAGGCGCTGACTCTCCAAGTGGGGAGAGTGTTAGTAAAGCGTCTGGAATGTTGCACCCGAGTACCAGGGTACGAAAACTGAGACATATTTGAACACGTCTCCCGATCACATGGTTGATCATACTCTAGGTTCCACATGCATGTTTTAGCTGAAGGAAGAATACCTTAAACCTGGGTATTTGAAACCCGTGGAATGGGTACCATGCAATATGACTTCAAAGGGTCTTCATTTGCTCACCGAACCTCTCCAATCCTATCACTGCTGCGTTTATGCCCCTGTACACATGCTTGATTCTCTTTCGGAGACATAGCAATCCATAGGTTTTAAGATACTTACTAGTCAGGTACATTCTTAGGCGTTTAATATGCGGTGTTGAGTCCATTTCGTTGAGCAAGGAGTAGCTCTTGTCTATTCCATATTTGGCTTAAGGAACTTTATCTGTGCTCATTTCAATCTCTGGTTTTATGCAGCACCCCAACTCACCTTTACCCTTAAGCAAGCATAAGTTGGTTTTCTAAATTTGAGTCCCTGTTCTGTTCTGTAATTCAGTTCCTGTGTAGCCAAGTTTACATTCCGTGTATTACTGATATCTTATGATGTTTCTTTTTCTGTGTGACTTACTTCAGTTAGAATCATCATACCTGAATCCACTCATTGTGCTGCTAAGGGCCTGATGACACAGATTTCATTGCTGAGTGATATTGCTTTGTAAGTAAATACCACAACTTCTTTATCCATTTTTCACTTTCTGCGATGTTGAACTTGTACTGTAAACGAGGTTCTTGTAAACAGAGCCTTTCCAAACTTTGGGGTGGCTGTGTCTTTTTGATTTTAATTTCCCTAAGCTATAGGACCATAAGTGGAAGTGCCCTAGGTTCTGTTGCTTTGTTTTTTAGATGTTTCAGGAAACACCATACACTTCTCCCGAGTGGTTGTTGGCAATTTACATCCCGCCCATCAGCATAACAAGGCTCCCAGTTCTCCATGGCCTGTCCTGCCTTTCTGGATTTTATACATTTTTCAGATGGCCCTTTTGACCGGGGGGAAGTGAGACTTCATTGTAGTTCAGATTTCCTTTGCAAGCTTGCTTGGTTGGCCAAAAAGGGCGTATGCGTTTTTTCCTGAATATATTCAGGAAAAAACGCATATGCCCTTTTTGGCCAAGTGCATCATTGTGGACGTTCTGCCTCTTTTCCTATGCTTGCAATGCAATTCCAGTCTACCTCCTGAAATCGGTTTCCTGCAATTCTGCCCCGCTTTCAAGTCCTCTTGGCAGCCTTACTTCAGTCTATTTTTGGACGATAGCTGTCATTTATAACTCTGCAGGTTTGTGAATTACAGTGCCTCTGAGCTCCTTTCTTCAACTCGCTTTCTTTTGAGTTGGCCGCAACAAGGCAGGATGGCTTCAGGCCCTAATCTGGTTCCGGTACGGCACGCTGAGCCTTTGGTTATTTCCTCTTCCTGGTGGGAAATGAGAGTTAAATTTGCCCGTCCAGACACCTCCAGCTAGCCTCTCATTGGTTCTCGCTATTCCTGTTCATCTTCCGCAGAAATTGCAAACTGTGCCAAACAGGAGGTTAAAGGCGCTGACTCTCCAAGTGGGGAGAGTGTTAGTAAAGCGTCTGGAATGTTGCACCCGAGTACCAGGGGAGGAAAACTGAGACATATTTGAACACGTCTGCCGTTCACATGGTTGATCATACTTGGGTTCCACATGCATGTTTTAGCTGAAGGAAGAATACCTTAAACCTGGAGAGTTGAGACCCGTGGAATGGGTACCATGCAATATGACTTCAAAGGGTCTTCATTTGCTCACCGAACCTCTCCAATCCTATCACTGCTGCGTTTATGCCCCTGTACACATGCTTGATTCTCTTTCGGAGACATAGCAATCCATAGGTTTTACGATACTTACTAGTCAGGTACATTCTTAGGCGTTTAATATGCGGTGTTGAGTCCATTTCGTTGAGCAAGGAGTAGCTCTTGTCTATTCCATATTTGGCTTAAGGAAATTTATCTGTGCTCATTTCAATCTCTGGTTTTATGCAGCACCCCAACTCACCTTTACCCTTAAGCAAGCATAAGTTGTTTTTCTAAATTTGAGACCCTGTTCTGTTCTGTAATTCAGTTCCTGTGTAGCCAAGTTTCCATTCCGTGTATTACTGATAACTTATGATGTTTCTTTTTCTGTGTGACTTACTTCAGTTAGAATCATCATACCTGAATCCACTCATTGTGCTGCTAAGGGCCTGATGACATAGATTTCATTGCTGAGTGATATTGCTTTGTAAGTGAATACCACAACTTCTTTATCCATTTTTCACTTTCTGCGATGTTGAACTTGTACTGTAAACGAGGTTCTTGTAAACAGAGCCGTTCCAAACTTTGGGGTGGCTGTGTCTTTTTGATTTTAATTTCCCTAAGCTATAGGACCATAAGTGGAAGTGCCCTAGGTTCTGTTGCTTTGTTTTTTAGATGTTTCAGGAAACACCGTACACTTCTCCCAAGTGTCTGTTGGCAATTTACATCCCGCCCATCAGCATAACAAGGCTCCCAGTTCTCAATTGCCTGTTGCCTTTCTGGATTTTACACTTTTTTCAGATGGCCCTTTTGACCGGGGGGAAGTGAGACTTCATTGTAGTGCAGATTTCCTTTGCAAGCTTGCTTGGTTGGCCAAAAAGGGCGTATGCGTTTTTTCCTGAATATATTCAGGAAAAAACGCATACGCCCTTTTTGGCCAAGTGCATCATTGTGGACGTTCTGCCTCTTTTCCTATGCTTTCAATGCAATTCCAGTCTACCTCCTGAAATCGGTTTCCTGCAATTCTGCCCCGCTTTCAAGTCCTCTTGGCAGCCTTACTTCAGTCTATTTTTGGACGATAGCTGTCATTTATAACTCTGCAGTTTTGTGAATTACAGTGCCGCTGAGCTCCTTTCTTCAACTCGCTTTCTTGTGACCTGGCCGCAACACCGCAGGATGGCTTCAGGCCCTAATCTGGTTCCGGCCCGGCTTGCTGAGCCTTTGGTTAATTCCTCTTCCTGGTGGGAAATGAGAGTTAAATTTGCCCGTCCAGACACCTCCAGCTAGCCTCTCATTGGTTCTCGCTATTCCTGTTCATCTTCCGCAGAAATTGCAAACTGGGCCAAACAGGAGGTTAAAGGCGCTGACTCTCCAAGTGGGGAGAGTGTTAGTAAAGCGTCTGGAATGTTGCACCCGAGTACCAGGGGAGGAAAACTGAGACATATTTGAACACGTCTCCCGTTCACATGGTTGATCATACTTGGGTTCCACATGCATGTTTTAGCTGAAGGAAGAATACCTTAAACCTGGAGAGTTAAGACCCGTGTAATGGGTACCATGCAATATGACTTCAAAGGGTCTTCATTTGCTCACCGAACCTCTCCAATCCTATCACTGCTGCGTTTATTTCCCTGTACACATGCTTGATTCTCTTTCGGAGACATAGCAATCCATAGGTTTTAAGATACTTACTAGTCAGGTACATTCTTAGGCGTTTAATATGCGATGTTGAGTCCATTTCGTTGAGCAAGGAGTAGCTCTTGTCTATTCCATATTTGACTTAAGGAACTTAATCTGTGCTCATTTCAATCTCTGGTTTTATGCAGCACCCCAACTCACCTTTACCCTTAAGCAAGCATAAGTTGGTTTTCTAAATTTGAGACCCTGTTCTGTTCTGTAATTCAGTTCCTGTGTAGCCAAGTTTACATTCCGTGTATTACTGATATCTTATGATGTTTCTTTTTCTGTGTGACTTACTTCAGTTAGAATCATCATACCTGAATCCACTCATTGTGCTGCTAAGGGCCTGATGACACAGATTTCATTGCTGAGTGATATTGCTTTGTAAGTAAATACCACAACTTCTTTATCCATTTTTCACTTTCTGCGATGTTGAACTTGTACTGTAAACGAGGTTCTTGTAAACAGAGGCGTCCCAAACTTTGGGGTGGCTGTGTCTTTTTGATTTTAATTTCCCTAAGCTATAGGACCATAAGTGGCAGTGCCCTAGGCTCTGTTGCTTTGTTTTTTAGATGTTTCAGGAAACACCATACACTTCTCCCGAGTGTCTGTTGGCAATTTACATCCCGCCCATCAGCATAACAAGGCTCCCAGTTCTCCATGGCCTGTCCTGCCTTTCTGGATTTTACACTTTTTTCAGATGGCCCTTTTGACTGGGGGGAAGTGAGACTTCATTGTAGTGCAGATTTCCTTTGCAAGCTTGCTTGGTTGGCCATAAAGGGCGTATGCGTTTTTTCCTGAATATATTCAGGAAAAAACGCATACGCCCTTTTTGGCCAAGTGCATCATTGTGGACGTTCTGCCTCTTTTCCTATGCTTTCAATGCAATTCCAGTCTACCTCCTGAAATCGGTTTCCTGCAATTCTGCCCCGCTTTCAAGTCCTCTTGGCAGCCTTACTTCAGTCTATTTTTGGACGATAGCTGTCATTTATAACTCTGCAGGTTTGTGAATTACAGTGCCCCTGAGCTCCTTTCTTCAACTCGCTTTCTTGTGACCTGGCCGCAACACCGCAGGATGGCTTCAGGCCCTAATCTGGTTCCGGCACAGCACGCTGAGCCTTTGGTTATTTCCTCTTCCTGGTGGGAAATGAGAGTTAAATTTGCCCGTCCAGACACCTCCAGCTAGTCTCTCATTGGTTCTCACTATTCCTGTTCATCTTCCGCAGAAATTGCAAACTGGGCCAAACAGGAGGTTAAAGGCGCTGACTCTCCAAGTGGGGAGAGTGTTAGTAAAGCGTCTGGAATGTTGCACCCGAGTACCAGGGGAGGAAAACTGAGACATATTTGAACACGTCTCCCATTCACATGGTTGATCATACTTGGGTTCCACATGCATGTTTTAGCTGAAGGAAGAATACCTTAAACCTGGAGAGTTAAGACCCGTGTAATGGGTACCATGCAATATGACTTCAAAGGGTCTTCATTTGCTCACCGAACCTCTCCAATCCTATCACTGCTGCGTTTATGCCCCTGTACACATGCTTGATGCTCTTTCAGAGACATAGCAATCCATAGGTTTTAAGATACTTACTAGTCAGGTACATTCTTAGGCGTTTAATATGCGGTGTTGAGTCCATTTTGTTGAGCAAGGAGTAGCTCTTGTCTATTCCATATTTGACTTAAGGAACTTTATCTGTGCTCATTTCAATCTCTGGTTTTATGCAGCACTCCAACTCACCTTTACCCTTAAGCAAGCATAAGTTGGTTTTCTAAATTTGAGACCCTGTTCTGTTCTGTAATTCAGTTCCTGTGTAGCCAAGTTTACATTCCGTGTATTACTGATATCTTATGATGTTTCTTTTTCTGTGTGACTTACTTCAGTTAGAATCATCATACCTGAATCCACTCATTGTGCTGCTAAGGGCCTGATGACACAGATTTCATTGCTGAGTGATATTGCTTTGTAAGTAAATACCACAACTTCTTTATCCATTTTTCACTTTCTGCGATGTTGAACTTGTACTGTAAACGAGGTTCTTGTAAACAGAGCTGTTCCAAACTTTGGGGTGGCTGTGTCTTTTTGAATTTAATTTCCCTAAGCTATAGGACCATAAGTGGAAGTGCCCTAGGCTCTGTTGCTTTGTTTTTTAGATGTTTCAGGAAACACCATACACTTCTCCCGAGTGGTTGTTGGCAATTTACATCCCGCCCATCAGCATAACAAGGCTCCCAGTTCTCCATGGCCTGTCCTGCCTTTCTGGATTTTACACTTTTTTCAGATGGCCCTTTTGACCGGGGGGAAGTGAGACTTCATTGTAGTGCAGATTTCCTTTGCAAGCTTGCTTGGTTGGCCAAAAAGGGCGTATGCGTTTTTTCCTGAATATATTCAGGAAAAAACGCATACGCCCTTTTTGGCCAAGTGCATCATTGTGGACGTTCTGCCTCTTTTCCTATGCTTTCAATGCAATTCCAGTCTACCTCCTGAAATCGGTTTCCTGCAATTCTGCCCCGCTTTCAAGTCCTCTTGGCAGCCTTACTTCAGTCTATTTTTGGACGATTGCTGTCATTTATAACTCTGCAGGTTTGTGAATTACAGTGCTCCTGAGCTCCTTTCTTCAACTCGCTTTCTTGTGACCTGGCCGCAACACCACAGGATGGCTTCAGGCCCTAATCTGGTTCCGGCCCGGCATGCTGAGCCTTTGGTTAATTCCTCTTCCTGGTGGGAAATGAGAGTTAAATTTGCCCGTCCAGACACCTCCAGCTAGCCTCTCATTGGTTCTCGCTATTCCTGTTCATCTTCCGCAGAAATTGCAAACTGGGCCAAACAGGAGGTTAAAGGGACTGACTCTCCAAGTGGGGAGAGTGTTAGTAAAGCGTCTGGAATGTTGCACCCGAGTACCAGGGGAGGACAACTGAGACATATTTGAACACATCTCCCGATCACATGGTTGATCATACTCTAGGTTCCACATGCATGTTTTAGCTGAAGGAAGAATACCTTAAACCTGGGTAGTTGAAACCCGTGGAATGGGTACCATGCAATATGACTTCAAAGGGTCTTCATTTGCTCACCGAACCTCTCCAATCCTATCACTGCTGCGTTTATGCCCCTGTACACATGCTTGATTCTCTTTCAGAGACATAGCAATCCATAGGTTTTAAGATACTTACTAGTCAGGTACATTCTTAGGCGTTTAATATGCGGTGTTGAGTCCATTTCGTTGAGCAAGGAGTAGCTCTTGTCTATTCCATATTTGACTTAAGGAACTTTATCTGTGCTCATTTCAATCTCTGGTTTTATGCAGCACCCCAACTCACCTTTCCCCTTAAGCAAGCATAAGTTGGTTTTCTAAATTTGAGACCCTGTTCTGTTCTGTAATTCAGTTCCTGTGTAGCCAAGTTTCCATTCCGTGTATTACTGATATCTTATGATGTTTCTTTTTCTGTGTGACTTATTTCAGTTAGAATCATCATACCTGAATCCACTCATTGTGATGCTAAGGGCCTGATGACATAGATTTCATTGCTGAGTGATATTGCTTTGTAAGTAAATACCACAACTTCTTTATCCATTTTTCACTTTCTGCGATGTTGAACTTGTACTGTAAACGAGGTTCTTGTAAACAGAGGCGTCCCAAACTTTGGGGTGGCTGTGTCTTTTTGATTTTAATTTCCCTAAGCTATAGGACCATAAGTGGCAGTGCCCTAGGCTCTGTTGCTTTGTTTTTTAGATGTTTCAGGAAACACCATACACTTCTCCCGAGTGTCTGTTGGCAATTTACATCCCGCCCATCAGCATAACAAGGCTCCCAGTTCTCCATGGCCTGTCCTGCCTTTCTGGATTTTACACTTTTTTCAGATGGCCCTTTTGACCGGGGGGAAGTGAGACTTCATTGTAGTGCAGATTTCCTTTGCAAGCTTGCTTGGTTGGCCAAAAAGGGCGTATGCGTTTTTTCCTGAATATATTCAGGAAAAAACGCATATGCCCTTTTTGGCCAAGTGCATCATTGTGGACGTTCTGCCTCTTTTCCTATGCTTTCAATGCAATTCCAGTCTACCTCCTGAAATCGGTTTCCTGCAATTCTGCCCCGCTTTCAAGTCCTCTTGGCAGCCTTACTTCAGTCTATTTTTGGACGATAGCTGTCATTTATAACTCTGCAGGTTTGTGAATTACAGTGCCCCTGAGCTCCTTTCTTCAACTCGCTTTCTTGTGACCTGGCCGCAACACCGCAGGATGGCTTCAGGCCCTAATCTGGTTCCGGCCCGGCATGCTGAGCCTTTGGTTAATTCCTCTTCCTGGTGGGAAATGAGAGTTAAATTTGCCCGTCCAGACACCTCCAGCTAGCCTCTCATTGGTTCTCGCTATTCCTGTTCATCTTCCGCAGAAATTGCAAACTGGGCCAAACAGGAGGTTAAAGAGACTGACTCTCCAAGTGGGGAGAGTGTTAGTAAAGCGTCTGGAATGTTGCACCCGAGTACCAGGGGAGGAAAAGAGACATATTTGAACACGTCTCCCGATCACATGGTTGATCATACTCTAGGTTCCACATGCATGTTTTAGCTGAAGGAAGAATACCTTAAACCTGGGTAGTTGAAACCCGTGGAATGGGTACCATGCAATATGACTTCAAAGGGTCTTCATTTGCTCACCGAACCTCTCCAATCCTATCACTGCTGCGTTTATGCCCCTGTACACATGCTTGATTCTCTTTCGGAGACATAGCAATCCATAGGTTTTAAGATACTTACAAGTCAGGTACATTCTTAGGCGTTTAATATGCGGTGTTGAGTCCATTTCATTGAGCAAGGAGTAGCTCTTGTCTATTCCATATTTGGCTTAAGGAACTTTATCTGTGCTCATTTCAATCTCTGGTTTTATGCAGCACCCCAACTCACCTTTACCCTTAAGCAAGCATAAGTTGGTTTTCTAAATGTGAGACACTGTTCTGTTCTGTAATTCAGTTCCTGTGTAGCCAAGTTTCCATTCCGTGTATTACTGATATCTTATGATGTTTCTTTTTCTGTGTGACTTATTTCAGTTAGAATCATCATACCTGAATCCACTCATTGTGCTGCTAAGGGCCTGATGACATAGATTTCATTGCTGAGTGATATTTCTTTGTAAGTGAATACCACAACTTCTTTATCCATTTTTCACTTTCTGCGATGTTGAACTTGTACTGTAAATGAGGTTCTTGTAAACAGATCCGTTCCAAACTTTGGGGTGGCTGTGTCTTTTTGATTTTAATTTCCCTAAGCTATAGGACCATAAGTGGAAGTGCCCTAGGTTCTGTTGCTTTGTTTTTTAGATGTTTCAGGAAACACCATACACTTCTCCCGAGTGTCTGTTGGCAATTTACATCCCGCCCATCAGCATAACAAGGCTCCCAGTTCTCCATGGCCTGTCCTGCCTTTCTGGATTTTACACTTTTTTCAGATGGCCCTTTTGACCGGGGGGAAGTGAGACTTCATTGTAGTGCAGATTTCCTTTGCAAGCTTGCTTGGTTGGCCAGAAAGTGCGTATGCGTTTTTTCCTGAATATATTCAGGATAAAACGCGTACGCCCTTTTTGGCCAAGTGCATCATTGTGGACGTTCTGCCTCTTTTCCTATGCTTTCAATGCAATTCCAGTCTACCTCCTGAAATCGGTTTCCTGCAATTCTGCCCCGCTTTCAAGTCCTCTTGGCAGCCTTACTTCAGTCTATTTTTGGACGATAGCTGTCATGTATAACTCTGCAGTTTTGTGAATTACAGTGCACCTGAGCTCCTTTCTTCAACTCGCTTTCTTTTCAGCTGGCCGCAACACCGCAGGATGGCTTCAGGCCCTAATCTGGTTCCGGCCCGGCACGCTGAGCCTTTGGTTATTTCCTCTTCCTGGTGGGAAATGAGAGTTAAATTTGCCCGTCCAGACACCTCCAGCTAGCCTCTCATTGGTTCTCGCTATTCCTGTTCATCTTCCGTAGAAATTGCAAACTGGGCCAAACAGGAGTTTAAAGGCGCTGACTCTCCAAGTGGGGAGAGTGTTAGTAAAGCGTCTGGAATGTTGCACCCGAGTACCAGGGGAGGAAAACTGAGACATATTTGAACACGTCTCCCGTTCACATGGTTGATCATACTTGGGTTCCACATGCATGTTTTAGCTGAAGGAAGAATACCTTAAACCTGGAGAGTTGAGACCCGTGGAATGGGTACCATGCAATATGACTTCAAAGGGTCTTCATTTGCTCACCAAACCTCTCCAATCCTATCACTGCTGCGTTTATGCCCCTGTACACATGCTTGATTCTCTTTTGGAGACATAGCAATCCATAGGTTTTACAATACTTACTAGTCAGGTACATTCTTAGGCGTTTAATATGCGGTGTTGAGTCCATTTCGTTGAGCAAGGAGTAGCTCTTGTCTATTCCATATTTGACTTAAGGAACTTTATCTGTGCTCATTTCAATCTCTGGTTTTATGCAGCACCCCAACTCACGTTTCCCCTTAAGCAAGCATAAGTTGGTTTTCTAAATTTGAGACCCTGTTCTGTTCTGTAATTCAGTTCCTGTGTAGCCAAGTTTCCATTCCGTGTATTACTGATATCTTATGATGTTTCTTTTTCTGTGTGACTTATTTCAGTTAGAATCATCATACCTGAATCCACTCATTGTGATGCTAAGGGCCTGATGACACAGATTTCATTGCTGAGTGATATTGCTTTGTAAGTAAATACCACAACTTCTTTATCCATTTTTCACTTTCTGCGATGTTGAACTTGTACTGTAAACGAGGTTCTTGTAAACAGAGGCGTCCCAATCTTTGGGGTGGCTGTGTCTTTTTGATTTTAATTTCCCTAAGCTATAGGACCATAAGTGGCAGTGCCCTAGGCTCTGTTGCTTTGTTTTTTAGATGTTTCAGGAAACACCATACACTTCTCCCAAGTGTCTGTTGGCAATTTACATCCCGCCCATCAGCATAACAAGGCTCCCAGTTCTCCATGGCCTGTCCTGCCTTTCTGGATTTTACACTTTTTTCAGATGGCCCTTTTGACCGGGGGGAAGTGAGACTTCATTGTAGTGCAGATTTCCTTTGCAAGCTTGCTTGGTTGGCCAAAAAGGGCGTATGCGTTTTTTCCTGAATATATTCAGGAATAATTTGCCCGTCTAGACACCTCCAGCTAGCCTCTCATTGGTTCTCGGTATTCCTGTTCATCTTCCGCAGAAATTGCAAACTGGGCCAAACAGGAGGTTAAAGGCGCTGACTCTCCAAGTGGGGAGAGTGTTAGTAAAGCGTCTGGAATGTTGCACCCGAGTACCAGGTGAGGAAAACTGAGACATATTTGAACACGTCTCCCGTTCACATGGTTGATCATACTTGGGTTCCACATGCATGTTTTAGCTGAAGGAAGAATACCTTAAACCTGGAGAGTTGAGACCCGTGTAATGGGTACCATGCAATATGACTTCAAAGGGTCTTCATTTGCTCACCGAACCTCTCCAATCCTATCACTGCTGCGTTTATGCCCCTGTACACATGCTTGATTCTCTTTCGGAGACATAGCAATCCATAGGTTTTAAGATACTTACAAGTCAGGTACATTCTTAGGCGTTTAATATGCGGTGTTGAGTCCATTTCATTGAGCAAGGAGTAGCTCTTGTCTATTCCATATTTGGCTTAAGGAACTTTATCTGTGCTCATTTCAATCTCTGGTTTTATGCAGCACCCCAACTCACCTTTACCCTTAAGCAAGCATAAGTTGGTTTTCTAAATTTGAGACCCTGTTCTGTTCTGTAATTCAGTTCCTGTGTAGCCAAGTTTCCATTCCGTGTATTACTGATATCTTATGATGTTTCTTTTTCTGTGTGACTTATTTCAGTTAGAATCATCATACCTGAATCCACTCATTGTGATGCTAAGGGCCTGATGACACAGATTTCATTGCTGAGTGATATTGCTTTGTAAGTAAATACCACAACTTCTTTATCCATTTTTCACTTTCTGCGATGTTGAACTTGTACTGTAAACGAGGTTCTTGTAAACAGAGGCGTCCCAATCTTTGGGGTGGCTGTGTCTTTTTGATTTTAATTTCCCTAAGCTATAGGACCATAAGTGGCAGTGCCCTAGGCTCTGTTGCTTTGTTTTTTAGATGTTTCAGGAAACACCATACACTTCTCCCAAGTGTCTGTTGGCAATTTACATCCCGCCCATCAGCATAACAAGGCTCCCAGTTCTCCATGGCCTGTCCTGCCTTTCTGGATTTTACACTTTTTTCAGATGGCCCTTTTGACCAGGGGGAAGTGAGACTTCATTGTAGTGCAGATTTCCTTTGCAAGCTTGCTTGGTTGGCCAAAAAGGGCGTATGCGTTTTTTCCTGAATATATTCAGGAATAATTTGCCCGTCTAGACACCTCCAGCTAGACTCTCATTGGTTCTCGGTATTCCTGTTCATCTTCCGCAGAAATTGCAAACTGGGCCAAACAGGAGGTTAAAGGCGCTGACTCCCCAAGTGGGGAGAGTGTTAGTAAAGCGTCTGGAATGTTGCACCCGAGTACCAGGGGAGGAAAACTGAGACATATTTGAACACGTCTCCCGTTCACATGGTTGATCATACTTGGGTTCCACATGCATGTTTTAGCTGAAGGAAGAATACCTTAAACCTGGAGAGTTGAGACCCGTGGAATGGGTACCATGCAATATGACTTCAAAGGGTCTTCATTTGCTCACCGAACCTCTCCAATCCTATCACTGCTGCGTTTATGCCCCTGTACACATGCTTGATTCTCTTTGGGAGACATAGCAATCCATAGGTTTTACGATACTTACTAGTCAGGTACATTCTTAGGCGTTTAATATGCGGTGTTGAGTCCATTTCGTTGAGCAAGGAGTAGCTCTTGTCTATTTCATATTTGACTTAAGGAACTTTATCTGTGCTCATTTCAATCTCTGGTTTTATGCAGCACCCCAACTCACCTTTACCCTTAAGCAAGAATAAGTTGGTTTTCTAAATTTGAGACCCTGTTCTGTTCTGTAATTCAGTTCCTGTGTAGCCAAGTTTACATTCCGTGTATTACTGATATCTTATGATGTTTCTTTTTCTGTGTGACTTATTTCAGTTAGAATCATCATACCTGAATCCACTCATTGTGATGCTAAGGGCCTGATGACATAGATTTCATTGCTGAGTGATATTGCTTTGTAAGTGAATACCACAACTTCTTTATCCATTTTTCACTTTCTGCGATGTTGAACTTGTACTGTAAACGAGGTTCTTGTAAACAGAGCCGTTCCAAACTTTGGGGTGGCTGTGTCTTTTTGATTTTAATTTCCCTAAGCTATAGGACCATAAGTGGAAGTGCCCTAGGTTCTGTTGCTTTGTTTTTTAGATGTTTCAGGAAACACCATACACTTTTCCCGAGTGGTTGTTGGCAATTTACATCCCGCCCATCAGCATAACAAGGCTCCCAGTTCTCCATGGCCTGTCCTGCCTTTCTGGATTTTACACTTTTTTCAGATGGCCCTTTTGACCGGGGGGAAGTGAGACTTCATTGTAGTGCAGATTTCCTTTGCAAGCTTGCTTGGTTGGCCAAAAAGGGCGTATGCGTTTTTTCCTGAATATATTCAGGAAAAAACGCATACGCCCTTTTTGGCCAAGTGCATCATTGTGGACGTTCTGCCTCTTTTCCTATGCTTGCAATGCAATTCCAGTCTACCTCCTGAAATCGGTTTCCTGCAATTCTGACCCGCTTTCAAGTCCTCTTGGCAGCCTTACTTCAGTCTATTTTTGGACGATAGCTGTCATTTATAACTCTGCAGGTTTGTGAATTACAGTGCCCCTGAGCTCCTTTCTTCAACTCGCTTTCTTGTGACCTGGCCGCAACACCGCAGGATGGCTTCAGGCCCTAATCTGGTTCCGGCCCGGCATGCTGAGCCTTTGGTTAATTCCTCTTCCTGGTGGGAAATGAGAGTTAAATTTGCCCGTCCAGACACCTCCAGCTAGCCTCTCATTGGTTCTCGCTATTCCTGTTCATCTTCCGCAGAAATTGCAAACTGGGCCAAACAGGAGGTTAAAGGCGCTGACTCTCCAAGTGGGGAGAGTGTTAGTAAAGCGTCTGGAATGTTGCACCCGAGTACCAGGGGAGGAAAACTGAGACATATTTGAACACGTCTCCCGTTCACATGGTTGATCATACTTGGGTTCCACATGCATGTTTTAGCTGAAGGAAGAATACCTTAAACCTGGAGAGTTGAGACCCGTGTAATGGGTACCATGCAATATGACTTCAAAGGGTCTTCATTTGCTCACCGAACCTCTCCAATCCTATCACTGCTGCGTTTATGCCCCTGTACACATGCTTGATTCTCTTTTGGAGACATAGCAATCCATAGGTTTTACGATACTTACTAGTCAGGTACATTCTTAGGCGTTTAATATGCGGTGTTGAGTCCATTTCGTTGAGCAAGGAGTAGCTCTTGTCTATTCCATATTTGACTTAAGGAACTTTATCTGTGCTCATTTCAATCTCTGGTTTTATGCAGCACCCCAACTCACCTTTACCCTTAAGCAAGCATAAGTTGGTTTTCTAAATTTGAGACCCTGTTCTGTTCTGTAATTCAGTTCCTGTGTAGCCAAGTTTCCATTCCGTGTATTACTGATATCTTATGATGTTTCTTTTTCTGTGTGACTTATTTCAGTTAGAATCATCATACCTGAATCCACTCATTGTGCTGCTAAGGGCCTGATGACATAGATTTCATTGCTGAGTGATATTGTTTTGTAAGTGAATACCACAACTTCTTTATCCATTTTTCACTTTCTGCGATGTTGAACTTGTACTGTAAACGAGGTTCTTGTAAACAGAGCCGTTCCAAACTTTGGGGTGGCTGTGTCTTTTTGATTTTAATTTCCCTAAGCTATAGGACCATAAGTGGAAGTGTCCTAGGCTCTGTTGCTTTGTTTTTTAGATGTTTCAGGAAACACCATACACTTCTCCCAAGTGTCTGTTGGCAATTTACATCCCACACATCAGCATAACAAGGCTCCCAGTTCTCCATGGCCTGTTGCCTTTCTGGATTTTACACTTTTTTCAGATGGCCCTTTTGACCGGGGGGAAGTGAGACTTCATTGTAGTGCAGATTTCCTTTGCAAGCTTGCTTGGTTGGCCAAAAAGTGCGTATGCGTTTTTTCCTGAATATATTCAGGAAAAAACGCATACGCCCTTTTTGGCCAAGTGCATCATTGTGGACGTTCTGCCTCTTTTCCTATGCTTTCAATGCAATTCCAGTCTACCTCCTGAAATCGGTTTCCTGCAATTCTGCCCCGCTTTCAAGTCCTCTTGGCAGCCTTACTTCAGTCTATTTTTGGACGATAGCTGTCATTTATAACTCTGCAGGTTTGTGAATTACAGTGCCCCTGAGCTCCTTTCTTCAACTCGCTTTCTTGTGACCTGGCCGCAACACCGCAGGATGGCTTCAGGCCCTAATCTGGTTCCGGCCCGGCATGCTGAGCCTTTGGTTAATTCCTCTTCCTGGTGGGAAATGAGAGTTAAATTTGCCCGTCCAGACACCTCCAGCTAGCCTCTCATTGGTTCTCGCTATTCCTGTTCATCTTCCGCAGAAATTGCAAACTGGGCCAAACAGGAGGTTAAAGGCGCTGACTCTCCAAGTGGGGAGAGTGTTAGTAAAGCGTCTGGAATGTTGCACCCGAGTACCAGGGGAGGAAAACTGAGACATATTTGAACACGTCTCCCGTTCACATGGTTGATCATACTTGGGTTCCACATGCATGTTTTAGCTGAAGGAAGAACACCTTAAACCTGGAGAGTTGAGACCCGTGTAATGGGTACCATGCAATATGACTTCAAAGGGTCTTCATTTGCTCACCGAACCTCTCCAATCCTATCACTGCTGCGTTTATGCCCCTGTACACATGCTTGATTCTCTTTTGGAGACATAGCAATCCATAGGTTTTACGATACTTACTAGTCAGGTACATTCTTAGGCGTTTAATATGCGGTGTTGAGTCCATTTCGTTGAGCAAGGAGTAGCTCTTGTCTATTCCATATTTGACTTAAGGAACTTTATCTGTGCTCATTTCAATCTGTGGTTTTATGCAGCACCCCAACTCACCTTTACCCTTAAGCAAGCATAAGTTGGTTTTCTAAATTTGAGACCCTGTTCTGTTCTGTAATTCAGTTCCTGTGTAGCCAAGTTTACATTCCGTGTATTACTGATATCTTATGATGTTTCTTTTTCTG
This sequence comes from Delphinus delphis, assembly GCF_949987515.2. NCBI lineage: Eukaryota > Metazoa > Chordata > Mammalia > Artiodactyla > Delphinidae > Delphinus > Delphinus delphis. The sequence goes on along the minus strand of NW_027192891.1, from coordinate 230,981 downwards.
TGTGACTTATTTCAGTTAGAATCATCATACCTGAATCCACTCATTGTGCTGCTAAGGGCCTGATGACATAGATTTCATTGCTGAGTGATATTGTTTTGTAAGTGAATACCACAACTTCTTTATCCATTTTTCACTTTCTGCGATGTTGAACTTGTACTGTAAACGAGGTTCTTGTAAACAGAGCCGTTTCAAACGTTGGGGTGGCTGTGTCTTTTTGATTTTAATTTCCCTAAGCTATAGGACCATAAGTGGCAGTGCCCTAGGCTCTGTTGCTTTGTTTTTTAGATGTTTCAGGAAACACCATACACTTCTCCCGAGTGTCTGTTGGCAATTTACATCCCGCCCATCAGCATAACAAGGCTCCCAGTTCTCCATGGCCTGTTGCCTTTCTGGATTTTACACTTTTTTCAGATGGCCCTTTTGACCGGGGGGAAGTGAGACTTCATTGTAGTGCAGATTTCCTTTGCAAGCTTGCTTGGTTGGCCAAAAAGGGCGTATGCGTTTTTTCCTGAATATATTCAGGAAAAAACGCATACGCCCTTTTTGGCCAAGTGCATCATTGTGGACGTTCTGCCTCTTTTCCTATGCTTTCAATGCAATTCCAGTCTACCTCCTGAAATCGGTTTCCTGCAATTCTGCCCCGCTTTCAAGTCCTCTTGGCAGCCTTACTTCAGTCTATTTTTGGACGATAGCTGTCATTTATAACTCTGCAGGTTTGTGAATTACAGTGCCCCTGAGCTCCTTTCTTCAACTCGCTTTCTTGTGACCTGGCCGCAACACCGCAGGATGGCTTCAGGCCCTAATCTGGTTCCGGCCCGGCATGCTGAGCCTTTGGTTAATTCCTCTTCCTGGTGGGAAATGAGAGTTAAATTTGCCCGTCCAGACACCTCCAGCTAGCCTCTCATTGGTTCTCGCTATTCCTGTTCATCTTCCGCAGAAATTGCAAACTGGGCCAAACAGGAGGTTAAAGGCGCTGACTCTCCAAGTGGGGAGAGTGTTAGTAAAGCGTCTGGAATGTTGCACCCGAGTACCAGGGGAGGAAAACTGAGACATATTTGAACACGTCTCCCGTTCACATGGTTGAACATACTTGGGTTCCACATGCATGTTTTAGCTGAAGGAAGAATACCTTAAACCTGGAGAGTTGAGACCCGTGTAATGGGTACCATGCAATATGACTTCAAAGGATCTTCATTTGCTCACCGAACCTCTCCAATCCTATCACTGCTGCGTTTATGCCCCTGTACACATGCTTGATTCTCTTTCGGAGACATAGCAATCCATAGGTTTTACGATACTTACTAGTCAGGTACATTCTTAGGCGTTTAATATGCGGTGTTGAGTCCATTTCGTTGAGCAAGGAGTAGCTCTTGTCTATTCCATATTTGACTTAAGGAACTTTATCTGTGCTCATTTCAATCTCTGGTTTTATGCAGCACCCCAACTCACCTTTACCCTTAAGCAAGCATAAGTTGGTTTTCTAAATTTGAGACCCTGTTCTGTTCTGTAATTCAGTTCCTGTGTAGCCAAGTTTACATTCCGTGTATTACTGATATCTTATGATGTTTCTTTTTCTGTGTGACTTATTTCAGTTAGAATCATCATACCTGAATCCACTCATTGTGCTGCTAAGGGCCTGATGACATAGATTTCATTGCTGAGTGATATTGTTTTGTAAGTGAATACCACAACTTCTTTATCCATTTTTCACTTTCTGCGATGTTGAACTTGTACTGTAAACGAGGTTCTTGTAAACAGAGCCGTTCCAAACGTTGGGGTGGCTGTGTCTTTTTGATTTTAATTTCCCTAAGCTATAGGACCATAAGTGGCAGTGCCCTAGGCTCTGTTGCTTTGTTTTTTAGATGTTTCAGGAAACACCATACACTTCTCCCGAGTGTCTGTTGGCAATTTACATCCCGCCCATCAGCATAACAAGGCTCCCAGTTCTCCATGGCCTGTTGCCTTTCTGGATTTTACACTTTTTTCAGATGGCCCTTTTGACCGGGGGGAAGTGAGACTTCATTGTAGTGCAGATTTCCTTTGCAAGCTTGCTTGGTTGGCCAAAAAGGGCGTATGCGTTTTTTCCTGAATATATTCAGGAAAAAACGCATACGCCCTTTTTGGCCAAGTGCATCATTGTGGACGTTCTGCCTCTTTTCCTATGCTTTCAATGCAATTCCAGTCTACCTCCTGAAATCGGTTTCCTGCAATTCTGCCCCGCTTTCAAGTCCTCTTGGCAGCCTTACTTCAGTCTATTTTTGGACGATAGCTGTCATTTATAACTCTGCAGGTTTGTGAATTACAGTGCCCCTGAGCTCCTTTCTTCAACTCGCTTTCTTGTGACCTGGCCGCAACACCGCAGGATGGCTTCAGGCCCTAATCTGGTTCCGGCCCGGCATGCTGAGCCTTTGGTTAATTCCTCTTCCTGGTGGGAAATGAGAGTTAAATTTGCCCGTCCAGACACCTCCAGCTAGCCTCTCATTGGTTCTCGCGATTCCTGTTCATCTTCCGCAGAAATTGCAAACTGGGCCAAACAGGAGGTTAAAGGCGCTGACTCTCCAAGTGGGGAGAGTGTTAGTAAAGCGTCTGGAATGTTGCACCCGAGTACCAGGGGAGGAAAACTGAGACATATTTGAACACGTCTCCCGTTCACATGGTTGATCATACTTGGGTTCCACATGCATGTTTTAGCTGAAGGAAGAATACCTTAAACCTGGAGAGTTGAGACCCGTGGAATGGGTACCATGCAATATGACTTCAAAGGGTCTTCATTTGCTCACCGAACCTCTCCAATCCTATCACTGCTGCGTTTATGCCCCTGTACACATGCTTGATTCTGTTTGGGAGACATAGCAATCCATAGGTTTTACGATACTTACTAGTCAGGTACATTCTTAGGCGTTTAATATGCAGTGTTGAGTCCATTTCGTTGAGCAAGGAGTAGCTTTTGTCTATTTCATATTTGACTTAAGGAACTTTATCTGTGCTCATTTCAATCTCTGGTTTTATGCAGCACCCCAACTCACCTTTACCCTTAAGCAAGAATAAGTTGGTTTTCTAAATTTGAGACCCTGTTCTGTTCTGTAATTCAGTTCCTGTGTAGCCAAGTTTACATTCCGTGTATTACAGATATCTTATGATGTTTCTTTTTCTGTGTGACTTATTTCAGTTAGAATCATCATACCTGAATCCACTCATTGTGCTGCTAAGGGCCTGATGACATAGATTTCATTGCTGAGTGATATTGCTTTGTAAGTGAATACCACAACTTCTTTATCCATTTTTCACTTTCTGCGATGTTGAACTTGTACTGTAAACGAGGTTCTTGTAAACAGAGCCGTTCCAAACTTTGGGGTGGCTGTGTCTTTTTGATTTTAATTTCCCTAAGCTATAGGACCATAAGTGGAAGTGCCCTAGGCTCTGTTGCTTTGTTTTTTAGATGTTTCAGGAAACACCATACACTTCTCCCGAGTGTCTGTTGGCAATTTACATCCCGCCCATCAGCATAACAAGGCTCCCAGTTCTCCATGGCCTGTTGCCTTTCTGGATTTTACACTTTTTTCAGATGGCCCTTTTGACCGGGGGGAAGTGAGACTTCATTGTAGTGCAGATTTCCTTTGCAAGCTTGCTTGGTTGGCCAAAAAGGGCGTATGCGTTTTTTCCTGAATATATTCAGGAAAAAACGCATACGCCCTTTTTGGCCAAGTGCATCATTGTGGACGTTCTGCCTCTTTTCCTATGCTTTCAATGCAATTCCAGTCTACCTCCTGAAATCGGTTTCCTGCAATTCTGCCCCGCTTTCAAGTCCTCTTGGCAGCCTTACTTCAGTCTATTTTTGGATGATAGCTGTCATTTATAACTCTGCAGGTTTGTGAATTACAGTGCCCCTGAGCTCCTTTCTTCAACTCGCTTTCTTGTGACCTGGCCGCAACACCGCAGGATGGCTTCAGGCCCTAATCTGGTTCCGGCCCAGCATGCTGAGCCTTTGGTTAATTCCTCTTCCTGGTGGGAAATGAGAGTTAAATTTGCCCGTCCAGACACCTCCAGCTAGCCTCTCATTGGTTCTCGCTATTCCTGTTCATCTTCCGCAGAAATTGCAAACTGGGCCAAACAGGAGGTTAAAGGCGCTGACTCTCCAAGTGGGGAGAGTGTTAGTAAAGCGTCTGGAATGTTGCACCCGAGTACCAGGGGAGGAAAACTGAGACATATTTGAACACGTCTCCCGTTCACATGGTTGATCATACTTGGGTTCCACATGCATGTTTTAGCTGAAGGAAGAACACCTTAAACCTGGAGAGTTGAGACCCGTGTAATGGGTACCATGCAATATGACTTCAAAGGGTCTTCATTTGCTCACCGAACCTCTCCAATCCTATCACTGCTGCGTTTATGCCCCTGTACACATGCTTGATTCTCTTTTGGAGACATAGCAATCCATAGGTTTTACGATACTTACTAGTCAGGTACATTCTTAGGCGTTTAATATGCGGTGTTGAGTCCATTTCGTTGAGCAAGGAGTAGCTCTTGTCTATTTCATATTTGACTTAAGGAACTTTATCTGTGCTCATTTCAATCTCTGGTTTTATGCAGCACCCCAACTCACCTTTACCCTTAAGCAAGCATAAGTTGGTTTTCTAAATTTGAGACCCTGTTCTGTTCTGTAATTCAGTTCCTGTGTAGCCAAGTTTACATTCCGTGTATTACAGATATCTTATGATGTTTCTTTTTCTGTGTGACTTATTTCAGTTAGAATCATCATACCTGAATCCACTCATTGTGCTGCTAAGGGCCTGATGACATAGATTTCATTGCTGAGTGATATTGCTTTGTAAGTGAATACCACAACTTCTTTATCCATTTTTCACTTTCTGCGATGTTGAACTTGTACTGTAAACGAGGTTCTTGTAAACAGAGCCGTTCCAAACTTTGGGGTGGCTGTGTCTTTTTGATTTTAATTTCCCTAAGCTATAGGACCATAAGTGGAAGTGCCCTAGGCTCTGTTGCTTTGTTTTTTAGATGTTTCAGGAAACACCATACACTTCTCCCGAGTGTCTGTTGGCAATTTACATCCCGCCCATCAGCATAACAAGGCTCCCAGTTCTCCATGGCCTGTTGCCTTTCTGGATTTTACACTTTTTTCAGATGGCCCTTTTGACCGGGGGGAAGTGAGACTTCATTGTAGTGCAGATTTCCTTTGCAAGCTTGCTTGGTTGGCCAAAAAGGGCGTATGCGTTTTTTCCTGAATATATTCAGGAAAAAACGCATACGCCCTTTTTGGCCAAGTGCATCATTGTGGACGTTCTGCCTCTTTTCCTATGCTTTCAATGCAATTCCAGTCTACCTCCTGAAATCGGTTTCCTGCAATTCTGCCCCGCTTTCAAGTCCTCTTGGCAGCCTTACTTCAGTCTATTTTTGGACGATAGCTGTCATTTATAACTCTGCAGGTTTGTGAATTACAGTGCCCCTGAGCTCCTTTCTTCAACTCGCTTTCTTGTGACCTGGCCGCAACACCGCAGGATGGCTTCAGGCCCTAATCTGGTTCCGGCCCGGCATGCTGAGCCTTTGGTTAATTCCTCTTCCTGGTGGGAAATGAGAGTTAAATTTGCCCGTCCAGACACCTCCAGCTAGCCTCTCATTGGTTCTCGCTATTCCTGTTCATCTTCCGCAGAAATTGCAAACTGGGCCAAACAGGAGGTTAAAGGCGCTGACTCTCCAAGTGGGGAGAGTGTTAGTAAAGCGTCTGGAATGTTGCACCCGAGTACCAGGGGAGGAAAACTGAGACATATTTGAACACGTCTCCCGTTCACATGGTTGATCATACTTGGGTTCCACATGCATGTTTTAGCTGAAGGAAGAACACCTTAAACCTGGAGAGTTGAGACCCGTGGAATGGGTACCATGCAATATGACTTCAAAGGGTCTTCATTTGCTCACCGAACCTCTCCAATCCTATCACTGCTGCGTTTATGCCCCTGTACACATGCTTGATTCTCTTTCGGAGACATAGCAATCCATAGGTTTAAGATACTTACTAGTCAGGTACATTCTTAGGCGTTTAATATGCGGTGTTGAGTCCATTTCGTTGAGCAAGGAGTAGCTCTTGTCTATTTCATATTTGACTTAAGGAACTTTATCTGTGCTCATTTCAATCTCTGGTTTTATGCAGCACCCCAACTCACCTTTACCCTTAAGCAAGAATAAGTTGGTTTTCTAAATTTCAGACCCTTTTCTGTTCTGTAATTCAGTTCCTGTGTAGCCAAGTTTCCATTCCGTGTATTACTGATATCTTATGATGTTTCTTTTTCTGTGTGACTTATTTCAGTTAGAATCATCATACCTGAATCCACTCATTGTGCTGCTAAGGGCCTGATGACATAGATTTCATTGCTGAGTGATATTGCTTTGTAAGTGAATACCACAACTTCTTTATCCATTTTTCACTTTCTGCGATGTTGAACTTGTACTGTAAACGAGGTTCTTGTAAACAGAGCCGTTCCAAACTTTGGGGTGGCTGTGTCTTTTTGATTTTAATTTCCCTAAGCTATAGGACCATAAGTGGAAGTGCCCTAGGCTCTGTTGCTTTGTTTTTTAGATGTTTCAGGAAACACCATACACTTCTCCCGAGTGTCTGTTGGCAATTTACATCCCGCCCATCAGCATAACAAGGCTCCCAGTTCTCCATGGCCTGTTGCCTTTCTGGATTTTACACTTTTTTCAGATGGCCCTTTTGACCGGGGGGAAGTGAGACTTCATTGTAGTGCAGATTTCCTTTGCAAGCTTGCTTGGTTGGCCAAAAAGGGCGTATGCGTTTTTTCCTGAATATATTCAGGAAAAAACGCATACGCCCTTTTTGGCCAAGTGCATCATTGTGGACGTTCTGCCTCTTTTCCTATGCTTTCAATGCAATTCCAGTCTACCTCCTGAAATCGGTTTCCTGCAATTCTGCCCCGCTTTCAAGTCCTCTTGGCAGCCTTACTTCAGTCTATTTTTGGACGATAGCTGTCATTTATAACTCTGCAGGTTTGTGAATTACAGTGCCCCTGAGCTCCTTTCTTCAACTCGCTTTCTTGTGACCTGGCCGCAACACCGCAGGATGGCTTCAGGCCCTAATCTGGTTCCGGCCCGGCATGCTGAGCCTTTGGTTAATTCCTCTTCCTGGTGGGAAATGAGAGTTAAATTTGCCCGTCCAGACACCTCCAGCTAGCCTCTCATTGGTTCTCGCTATTCCTGTTCATCTTCCGCAGAAATTGCAAACTGGGCCAAACAGGAGGTTAAAGGCGCTGACTCTCCAAGTGGGGAGAGTGTTAGTAAAGCGTCTGGAATGTTGCACCCGAGTACCAGGGGAGGAAAACTGAGACATATTTGAACACGTCTCCCGTTCACATGGTTGATCATACTTGGGTTCCACATGCATGTTTTAGCTGAAGGAAGAACACCTTAAACCTGGAGAGTTGAGACCCGTGGAATGGGTACCATGCAATATGACTTCAAAGGGTCTTCATTTGCTCACCGAACCTCTCCAATCCTATCACTGCTGCGTTTATGCCCCTGTACACATGCTTGATTCTCTTTCGGAGACATAGCAATCCATAGGTTTAAGATACTTACTAGTCAGGTACATTCTTAGGCGTTTAATATGCGGTGTTGAGTCCATTTCGTTGAGCAAGGAGTAGCTCTTGTCTATTTCATATTTGACTTAAGGAACTTTATCTGTGCTCATTTCAATCTCTGGTTTTATGCAGCACCCCAACTCACCTTTACCCTTAAGCAAGAATAAGTTGGTTTTCTAAATTTCAGACCCTTTTCTGTTCTGTAATTCAGTTCCTGTGTAGCCAAGTTTCCATTCCGTGTATTACTGATATCTTATGATGTTTCTTTTTCTGTGTGACTTATTTCAGTTAGAATCATCATACCTGAATCCACTCATTGTGCTGCTAAGGGCCTGATGACATAGATTTCATTGCTGAGTGATATTGCTTTGTAAGTGAATACCACAACTTCTTTATCCATTTTTCACTTTCTGCGATGTTGAACTTGTACTGTAAACGAGGTTCTTGTAAACAGAGCCGTTCCAAACTTTGGGGTGGCTGTGTCTTTTTGATTTTAATTTCCCTAAGCTATAGGACCATAAGTGGAAGTGCCCTAGGCTCTGTTGCTTTGTTTTTTAGATGTTTCAGGAAACACCATACACTTCTCCCGAGTGTCTGTTGGCAATTTACATCCCGCCCATCAGCATAACAAGGCTCCCAGTTCTCCATGGCCTGTTGCCTTTCTGGATTTTACACTTTTTTCAGATGGCCCTTTTGACCGGGGGGAAGTGAGACTTCATTGTAGTGCAGATTTCCTTTGCAAGCTTGCTTGGTTGGCCAAAAAGGGCGTATGCGTTTTTTCCTGAATATATTCAGGAAAAAACGCATACGCCCTTTTTGGCCAAGTGCATCATTGTGGACGTTCTGCCTCTTTTCCTATGCTTTCAATGCAATTCCAGTCTACCTCCTGAAATCGGTTTCCTGCAATTCTGCCCCGCTTTCAAGTCCTCTTGGCAGCCTTACTTCAGTCTATTTTTGGACGATAGCTGTCATTTATAACTCTGCAGGTTTGTGAATTACAGTGCCCCTGAGCTCCTTTCTTCAACTCGCTTTCTTGTGACCTGGCCGCAACACCGCAGGATGGCTTCAGGCCCTAATCTGGTTCCGGCCCGGCATGCTGAGCCTTTGGTTAATTCCTCTTCCTGGTGGGAAATGAGAGTTAAATTTGCCCGTCCAGACACCTCCAGCTAGCCTCTCATTGGTTCTCGCTATTCCTGTTCATCTTCCGCAGAAATTGCAAACTGGGCCAAACAGGAGGTTAAAGGCGCTGACTCTCCAAGTGGGGAGAGTGTTAGTAAAGCGTCTGGAATGTTGCACCCGAGTACCAGGGGAGGAAAACTGAGACATATTTGAACACGTCTCCCGTTCACATGGTTGATCATACTTGGGTTCCACATGCATGTTTTAGCTGAAGGAAGAACACCTTAAACCTGGAGAGTTGAGACCCGTGTAATGGGTACCATGCAATATGACTTCAAAGGGTCTTCATTTGCTCACCGAACCTCTCCAATCCTATCACTGCTGCGTTTATGCCCCTGTACACATGCTTGATTCTCTTTTGGAGACATAGCAATCCATAGGTTTTACGATACTTACTAGTCAGGTACATTCTTAGGCGTTTAATATGCGGTGTTGAGTCCATTTCGTTGAGCAAGGAGTAGCTCTTGTCTATTTCATATTTGACTTAAGGAACTTTATCTGTGCTCATTTCAATCTCTGGTTTTATGCAGCACCCCAACTCACCTTTACCCTTAAGCAAGCATAAGTTGGTTTTCTAAATTTGAGACCCTGTTCTGTTCTGTAATTCAGTTCCTGTGTAGCCAAGTTTACATTCCGTGTATTACTGATATCTTATGATGTTTCTTTTTCTGTGTGACTTATTTCAGTTAGAATCATCATACCTGAATCCACTCAATGTGATGCTAAAGGCCTGATGACATAGATTTCATTGCTGAGTGATATTGCTTTGTAAGTAAATACCACAACTTCTTTATCCATTTTTCACTTTCTGCGATGTTGAACTTGTACTGTAAACGAGGTTCTTGTAAACAGAGGCGTCCCAAACTTTGGGGTGGCTGTGTCTTTTTGATTTTAATTTCCCTAAGCTATAGGACCATAAGTGGCAGTGCCCTAGGCTCTGTTGCTTTGTTTTTTAGATGTTTCAGGAAACACCATACACTTCTCCCGAGTGTCTGTTGGCAATTTACATCCCGCCCATCAGCATAACAAGGCTCCCAGTTCTCCATGGCCTGTCCTGCCTTTCTGGATTTTACACTTTTTTCAGATGGCCCTTTTGACCGGGGGAAGTGAGACTTCATTGTAGTGCAGATTTCCTTTGCAAGCTTGCTTGGTTGGCCAAAAAGGGCGTATGCGTTTTTTCCTGAATATATTCAGGAAAAAACGCATACGCCCTTTTTGGCCAAGTGCATCATTGTGGACGTTCTGCCTCTTTTCCTATGCTTTCAATGCAATTCCAGTCTACCTCCTGAAATCGGTTTCCTGCAATTCTGCCCCGCTTTCAAGTCCTCTTGTCAGCCTTACTTCAGTCTATTTTTGTATGATAGCTGTCATTTATAACTCTGCAGGTTTGTGAATTACAGTGCCCCTGAGCTCCTTTCTTCAACTCGCTTTCTTGTGACCTGGCCGCAACACCGCAGAATGGCTTCAGGCCCTAATCTGGTTCCGGCCCGGCATGCTGAGCCTTTGGTTAATTCCTCTTCCTGGTGGGAAATGAGAGTTAAATTTGCCCGTCCAGACACCTCCAGCTAGCCTCTCATTGGTTCTCGCTATTCCTGTTCATCTTCCGCAGAAATTGCAAACTGGGCCAAACAGGAGGTTAAAGGGACTGACTCTCCAAGTGGGGAGAGTGTTAGTAAAGCGTCTGGAATGTTGCACCCGAGTACCAGGGGAGGAAAACTGAGACATATTTGAACACGTCTCCCGATCACATGGTTGATCATACTCTAGGTTCCACATGCATGTTTTAGCTGAAGGAAGAATACCTTAAACCTGGGTAGTTGAAACCCGTGGAATGGGTACCATGCAATATGACTTCAAAGGGTCTTCATTTTCTCACCGAACCTCTCCAATACTATCACTGCTGCGTTTATGCCCCTGTACACATGCTTGATTCTCTTTCGGAGACATAGCAATCCATAGGTTTTAAGATACTTACAAGTCAGGTACATTCTTAGGCGTTTAATATGCGGTGTTGAGTCCATTTCGTTGAGCAAGGAGTAGCTCTTGTCTATTCCATATTTGGCTTAAGGAACTTTATCTGTGCTCATTTCAATCTCTGGTTTTATGCAGCACCCCAACTCACCTTTACCATTAAGCAAGCATAAGTTGTTTTTCTAAATTTGAGACCCTGTTCTGTTCTGTAATTCAGTTCCTGTGTAGCCAAGTTTCCATTCCGTGTATTACTGATATCTTATGATGTTTCTTTTTCTGTGTGACTTATTTCAGTTAGAATCATCATACCTGAATCCACTCATTGTACTGCTAAGGGCCTGATGACATAGATTTCATTGCTGAGTGATATTGCTTTGTAAGTGAATACCAGAACTTCTTTATCCATTTTTCACTTTCTGCGATGTTGAACTTGTACTGTAAATGAGGTTCTTGTAAACAGAGCCGTTCCAAACTTTGGGGTGGCTGTGTCTTTTTGATTTTAATTTCCCTAAGCTATAGGACCATAAGTGGCAGTGCCCTAGGCTCTGTTGTTTTGTTTTTTAGATGTTTCAGGAAACACCATACACTTCTCCCAAGTGTCTGTTGGCAATTTACATCCCGCCCATCAGCATAACAAGGCTCCCAGTTCTCAATGGCCTGTTGCCTTTCTGGATTTTACACTTTTTTCAGATGGCCCTTTTGACCGGGGGGAAGTGAGACTTCATTGTAGTGCAGATTTCCTTTGCAAGCTTGCTTGGTTGGCCAAAAAGGGCGTATGCGTTTTTTCCTGAATATATTCAGGAAAAAACGCATACGCCCTTTTTGGCCAAGTGCATCATTGTGGACGTTCTGCCTCTTTTCCTATGCTTTCAATGCAATTCCAGTCTACCTCCTGAAATCGGTTTCCTGCAATTCTGCCCCGCTTTCAAGTCCTCTTGGCAGCCTTACTTAAGTCTATTTTTGGACGATAGCTGTCATTTATAACTCTGCAGGTTTGTGAATTACAGTGCCCCTGAGCTCCTTTCTTCAACTCGCTTTCTTTTGAGCTGGCCGTAACACCGCAGGATGGCTTCAGGCCCTAATCTGGTTCCGGCACGGCACGCTGAGCCTTTGGTTATTTCCTCTTCCTGGTGGGAAATGAGAGTTAAATTTGCCCGTCCAAACACCTCCAGCTAGCCTCTCATTGGTTCTCGCTATTCCTGTTCATCTTCCGCAGAAATTGCAAACTGGGCCAAACAGGAGGTTAAAGGCGCTGACTCTCCAAGTGGGGAGAGTGTTAGTAAAGCGTCTGGAATGTTGCACCCGAGTACCAGGGGAGGAAAACTGAGACATATTTGAACACGTCTCCCGTTCACATGGTTGATCATACTTGGGTTCCACATGCATGTTTTAGCTGAAGGAAGAATACCTTAAACCTGGGTAGTTGAAACCCGTGGAATGGGTACCATGCAATATGACTTCAAAGGGTCTTCATTTGCTCACTGAACCTCTCCAATCCTATCACTGCTGCGTTTATGGCCCTGTACACATGCTTGATTCTCTTTCGGAGACATAGCAATCCATAGGTTTTAAGATACTTACTAGTCAGGTACATTCTTAGGCGTTTAATATGGGGTGTTGAGTCCATTTCGTTGAGCAAGGAGTAGCTCTTGTCTATTCCATATTTGGCTTAAGGAACTTTATCTGTGCTCATTTCAATCTCTGGTTTTATGCAGCACCCCATCTCACCTTTACCCTTAAGCAAGAATAAGTTGGTTTTCTAAATTTGAGACCCTGTTCTGTTCTGTAATTCAGTTCCTGTGTAGCCAAGTTTCCATTCCGTGTATTACTGATATCTTATGATGTTTCTTTTTCTGTGTGACTTACTTCAGTTAGAATCATCATACCTGAATCCACTCATTGTGCTGCTAAGGGCCTGATGACACAGATTTCATTGCTGAGTGATATTGCTTTGTAAGTAAATACCACAACTTCTTTATCCATTTTTCACTTTCTGCAATGTTGAACTTGTACTGTAAACGAGGTTCTTGTAAACAGAGCCATTCCAAACTTTGGGGTGGCTGTGTCTTTTTGATTTTAATTTCCCTAAGCTATAGGACCATAAGTGGAAGTGCCCTAGGTTCTGTTGCTTTGTTTTTTAGATGTTTCAGGAAACACCATACACTTCTCCCGAGTGTCTGTTGGCAATTTACATCCCACCCATCAGCATAACAAGGCTCCCAGTTCTCCATGGCCTGTCCTGCCTTTCTGGATTTTACACTTTTTTCAGATGGCCCTTTTGACCGGGGGGAAGTGAGACTTCATTGTAGTGCAGATTTCCTTTGCAAGCTTGCTTGGTTGGCCAAAAAGGGCGTATGCGTTTTTTCCTGAATATATTCAGGAAAAAACGCATACGCCCTTTTTGGCCAAGTGCATCATTGTGGACGTTCTGCCTCTTTTCCTATGCTTTCAATGCAATTCCAGTCTACCTCCTGAAATCGGTTTCCTGCAATTCTGCCCCGCTTTCAAGTCCTCTTGGCAGCCTTACTTCAGTCTATTTTTGGATGATGGCTGTCATTTATAACTCTGCAGGTTTGTGAATTACAGTGCCCCTGAGCTCCTTTGTTCAACTCGCTTTCTTTTGAGCTGGCCGCAACACCGCAGGATGGCTTCAGGCCCTAATCTGGTTCCGGCACGGCACGCTGAGCCTTTGGTTATTTCCTCTTCCTGGTGGGAAATGAGAGTTAAATTTGCCCTTCCAGACACCTTCAGCTAGCCTCTCATTGGTTCTCGCTATTCCTGTTCATCTTCCGCAGAAATTGCAAACTGGGCCAAACAGGAGGTTAAAGGCGCTGACTCTCCAAGTGGGGAGAGTGTTAGTAAAGCGTCTGGAATGTTGCACCCGAGTACCAGGGGAGGAAAACTGAGACATATTTGAACACGTCTCCCGTTCACATGTTTGATCATACTTGGGTTCCACATGCATGTTTTAGCTGAAGGAAGAATACCTTAAACCTGGAGAGTTGAGACCCGTGGAATGGGTACCATGCAATATGACTTCAAAGGGTCTTCATTTGCTCACCGAACCTCTCCAATCCTATTACTGCTGCGTTTATGCCCCTGTACACATGCTTGATTCTCTTTCGGAGACATAGCAATCCATAGGTTTTACGATACTTACTAGTCAGGTACATTCTTAGGCGTTTAATATGCGGTGTTGAGTCCATTTCGTTGAGCAAGGAGTAGCTCTTGTCTATTCCATATTTGACTTAAGGAACTTTATCTGTGCTCATTTCAATCTCTGGTTTTATGCAGCACCCCAACTCACCTTTACCCTTAAGCAAGCATAAGTTGGTTTTCTAAATTTGAGACCCTGTTCTGTTCTGTAATTCAGTTCCTGTGTAGCCAAGTTTACATTCCGTGTATTACTGATATCTTATGATGTTTCTTTTTCTGTGTGACTTATTTCAGTTAGAATCATCATACCTGAATCCACTCATTGTGATGCTAAGGGCCTGATGACATAGATTTCATTGCTGAGTGATATTGCTTTGTAAGTGAATACCACAACTTCTTTATCCATTTTTCACTTTCTGCGATGTTGAACTTGTACTGTAAACGAGGTTCTTGTAAACAGAGCCGTTCCAAACTTTGGGGTGGCTGTGTCTTTTTGATTTTAATTTCCCTAAGCTATAGGACCATAAGTGGAAGTGCCCTAGGCTCTGTTGCTTTGTTTTTTAGATGTTTCAGGAAACACCATACACTTCTCCCAAGTGTCTGTTGGCAATTTACATCCCGCCCATCAGCATAACAAGGCTCCCAGTTCTCAATGGCCTGTTGCCTTTCTGGATTTTACACTTTTTTCAGATGGCCCTTTTGACCGGGGGGAAGTGAGACTTCATTGTAGTGCAGATTTCCTTTGCAAGCTTGCTTGGTTGGCCAAAAAGGGCGTATGCGTTTTTTCCTGAATATATTCAGGAAAAAACGCATACGCCCTTTTTGGCCAAGTGCATCATTGTGGACGTTCTGCCTCTTTTCCTATGCTTTCAATGCAATTCCAGTCTACCTTCTGAAATTGGTTTCCTGCAATTCTGCCCTGCTTTCAAGGCCTCTTGGCAGCCTTACTTCAGTCTATTTTTGGACGATAGCTGTCATTTATAACTCTGCAGGTTTGTGAATTACAGTGCCCCTGAGCTCCTTTCTTCAACTCGATTTCTTGTGACCTGGCCGCAACACCGCAGGATGGCTTCAGGCCCTAATCTGGTTCCGGCCCGGCACGCTGAGCCTTTGGTTAATTCCTCTTCCTGGTGGGAAATGAGAGTTAAATTTGCCCGTCCAGACACCTCCAGCTAGCCTCTCATTGGTTCTCGCTATTCCTGTTCATCTTCCGCAGAAATTGCAAACTGGGCCAAACAGGAGGTTAAAGGGACTGACTCTCCAAGTCGGGAGAGTGTTAGTAAAGCGTCTGGAATGTTGCACCCGAGTACCAGGGGAGGAAAACTGAGACATATTTGAACACGTCTCCCGATCACATGGTTGATCATACTCTAGGTTCCACATGCATGTTTTAGCTGAAGGAAGAATACCTTAAACCTGGGTAGTTGAAACCCGTGGAATGGGTACCATGCAATATGACTTCAAAGGGTCTTCATTTGCTCACCGAACCTCTCCAATCCTATCACTGCTGCGTTTATTCCCCTGTACACATGCTTGATTCTCTTTCGGAGACATAGCAATCCATAGGTTTTACGATACTTACTACTCAGGTACATTCTTAGGCGTTTAATATGGGATGTTGAGTCCATTTCGTTGAGCAAGGAGTAGCTCTTGTCTATTCCATATTTGGCTTAAGGAACTTTATCTGTGCTCATTTCAATCTCTGGTTTTATGCAGCACCCCAACTCACCTTTACCCTTAAGCAAGCATAAGTTGGTTTTCTAAATTTGAGACCCTGTTCTGTTCTGTAATTCAGTTCCTGTGTAGCCAAGTTTATATTCCGTGTATTACTGATATCTTATGATGTTTCTTTTTCTGTGTGACTTATTTCAGTTAGAATCATCATACCTGAATCCACTCATTGTGATGCTAAGGGCCTGATGACATAGATTTCATTGCTGAGTGATATTGCTTTGTAAGTGAATACCACAACTTCTTTATCCATTTTTCACTTTCTGCGATGTTGAACTTGTACTGTAAACGAGGTTCTTGTAAACAGAGCCGTTCCAAACTTTGGGGTGGCTGTGTCTTTTTGATTTTAATTTCCCTAAGCTATAGGACCATAAGTGGAAGTGCCCTAGGCTCTGTTGCTTTGTTTTTTAGATGTTTCAGGAAACACCATACACTTCTCCCAAGTGTTTGTTGGCAATTTACATCCCGCCCATCAGCATAACAAGGCTCCCAGTTCTCAATGGCCTGTTGCCTTTCTGGATTTTACACTTTTTTCAGATGGCCCTTTTGACCGGGGGGAAGTGAGACTTCATTGTAGTGCAGATTTCCTTTGCAAGCTTGCTTGGTTGGCCAAAAAGGGCGTATGCGTTTTTTCCTGAATATATTCAGGAAAAAACGCATACGCCCTTTTTGGCCAAGTGCATCATTGTGGACGTTCTGCCTCTTTTCCTATGCTTTCAATGCAATTCCAGTCTACCTTCTGAAATTGGTTTCCTGCAATTCTGCCCTGCTTTCAAGTCCTCTTGGCAGCCTTACTTCAGTCTATTTTTGGACGATAGCTGTCATTTATAACTCTGCAGGTTTGTGAATTACAGTGCCCCTGAGCTCCTTTCTTCAACTCGATTTCTTGTGACCTGGCCGCAACACCGCAGGATGGCTTCAGGCCCTAATCTGGTTCCGGCCCGGCACGCTGAACCTTTGGTTAATTCCTCTTCCTGGTGGGAAATGAGAGTTAAATTTGCCCGTCCAGACACCTCCAGCTAGCCTCTCATTGGTTCTCGCTATTCCTGTTCATCTTCCGCAGAAATTGCAAACTGGGCCAAACAGGAGGTTAAAGGGACTGACTCTCCAAGTCGGGAGAGTGTTAGTAAAGCGCCTGGAATGTTGCACCCGAGTACCAGGGTACGAAAACTGACATATTTGAACACTTCTCCCGATCACATGGTTGATCATACTCTAGGTTCCACATGCATGTTTTAGCTGAAGGAAGAATACCTTAAACCTGGGTAGTTGAAACCCGTGGAATGGGTACCATGCAATATGACTTCAAAGGGTCTTCATTTGCTCACCGAACCTCTCCAATCCTATCACTGCTGCGTTTATTCCCCTGTACACATGCTTGATTCTCTTTCGGAGACATAGCAATCCATAGGTTTTAAGATACTTACTAGTCAGGTACATTCTTAGGCGTTTAATATGGGGTGTTGAGTCCATTTTGTTGAGCAAGGAGTAGCTCTTGTCTATTCCATATTTGGCTTAAGGAACTTTATCTGTGCTCATTTCAATCTCTGGTTTTATGCAGCACCCCAACTCACCTTTACCCTTAAGCAAGCATAAGTTGGTTTTCTAAATTTGAGACCCTGTTCTGTTCTGTAATTCAGTTCCTGTGTAGCCAAGTTTATATTCCGTGTATTACTGATATCTTATGATGTTTCTTTTTCTGTGTGACTTATTTCAGTTAGAATCATCATACCTGAATCCACTCATTGTGCTGCTAAGGGCCTGATGACACAGATTTCATTGCTGAGTGATATTGCTTTGTAAGTAAATACCACAACTTCTTTATCCATTTTTCACTTTCTGCGATGTTGAACTTGTACTGTAAACGAGGTTCTTGTAAACAGAGCCGTTCCAAACTTTGGGGTGGCTGTGTCTTTTTGATTTTAATTTCCCTAAGCTATAGGACCATAAGTGGAAGTGCCCTAGGTTCTGTTGCTTTGTTTTTTAGATGTTTCAGGAAACACCATACACTTCTCCCGAGTGGTTGTTGGCAATTTACATCCCGCCCATCAGCATAACAAGGCTCCCAGTTCTCCATGGCCTGTCCTGCCTTTCTGGATTTTACACTTTTTTCAGATGGCCCTTTTGACCGGGGGGAAGTGAGACTTCATTGTAGTGCAGATTTCCTTTGCAAGCTTGCTTGGTTGGCCAAAAAGGGCGTATGCGTTTTTTCCTGAATATATTCAGGAAAAAACGCATACGCCCTTTTTGGCCAAGTGCATCATTGTGGACGTTCTGCCTCTTTTCCTATGCTTTCAATGCAATTCCAGTCTACCTCCTGAAATCGGTTTCCTGCAATTCTGCCCCGCTTTCAAGTCCTCTTGGCAGCCTTACTTCAGTCTATTTTTGGACGATAGCTGTCATTTATAACTCTGCAGGTTTGTGAATTACAGTGCCCCTGAGCTCCTTTCTTCAACTCGCTTTCTTGTGACCCGGCCGCAACACCGCAGGTTGGCTTCAGGCCCTAATCTGTTTCCGGCACGGCACACTGAGCCTTTGGTTATTTCCTCTTCCTGGTGGGAAATGAGAGTTAAATTTGCCCGTCCAGACACCTCCAGCTAGTCTCTCATTGGTTCTCGCTATTCCTGTTCATCTTCCGCAGAAATTGCAAACTGGGCCAAACAGGAGGTTAAATGGACTGACTCTCCAAGTCGGGAGAGTGTTAGTAAAGCGTCTGGAATGTTGCACCCGAGTACCAGGGGAGGAAAACTGAGACATATTTGAACACGTCTCCCGTTCACATGGTTGATCATACTTGGGTTCCACATGCATGTTTTAGCTGAAGGAAGAATACCTTAAACCTGGAGAGTTAAGACCCGTGTAATGGGTACCATGCAATATGACTTCAAAGGGTCTTCATTTGCTCACCGAACCTCTCCAATCCTATCACTGCTGCGTTTATGCCCCTGTACACACGCTTGATTCTCTTTTGGAGACTTAGCAATCCATAGGTTTTAAGATACTTACTAGTCAGGTACATTCTTAGGCGTTTAATATGCGGTGTTGAGTCCATTTCGTTGAGCAAGGAGTAGCTCTTGTCTATTCCATATTTGGCTTAAGGAACTTTATCTGTGCTCATTTCAATCTCTGGTTTTATGCAGCACCCCAACTCACCTTTACCCTTAAGCAAGCATAAGTTGGTTTTCTAAATTTGAGACCCTGTTCTGTTCTGTAATTCAGTTCCTGTGTAGCCAAGTTTACATTCCGTGTATTACTGATATCTTATGATGTTTCTTTTCTGTGTGACTTATTTCAGTTAGAATCATCATACCTGAATTCACTCATTGTGCTGCTAAGGGCCTGATGACACAGATTTCATTGCTGAGTGATATTGCTTTGTAAGTAAATACCACAACATCTTTATCCATTTTTCACTTTCTGCGATGTTGAACTTGTACTGTAAACGAGGTTCTTATAAACAGAGCCGATCCAAACTTTGGGGTGGCTGTGTCTTTTTGAATTTAATTTCCCTAAGCTATAGGACCATAAGTGGCAGTGCCCTAGGCTCTGTTGCTTTGTTTTTTAGATGTTTCAGGAAACACCATACACTTCTCCCGAGTGGTTGTTGGCAATTTACGTCCCGCCCATCAGCATAACAAGGCTCCCAGTTCTCCATGGCCTGTCCTGCCTTTCTGGATTTTACACTTTTTTCAGATGGCCCTTTTGACCGGGGGGAAGTGAGACTTCATTGTAGTGCAGATTTCCTTTGCAAGCTTGCTTGGTTGGCCAAAAAGGGCGTATGCGTTTTTTCCTGAATATATTCAGGAAAAAACGCATACGCCCTTTTTGGCCAAGTGCATCATTGTGGACGTTCTGCCTCTTTTCCTATGCTTTCAATGCAATTCCAGTCTACCTCCTGAAATCGGTTTCCTGCAATTCTGCCCCGCTTTCAAGTCCTCTTGGCAGCCTTACTTCAGTCTATTTTTGGACGATAGCTGTCATTTATAACTCTGCAGGTTTGTGCATTACAGTGCCCCTGAGCTCCTTTCTTCAACTTGCTTTCTTGTGACCTGGCCGCAACACCGCAGGATGGCTTCAGGCCCTAATCTGGTTCCGGCACGGCACGCTGAGCCTTTGGTTATTTCCTTTTCCTGGTGGGAAATGAGAGTTAAATTTGCCCATCCAGACACCTCCAGCTAGTCTCTCATTGGTTCTCGCTATTCCTGTTCATCTTCCGCAGAAATTGCAAACTGGGCCAAACAGGAGGTTAAAGACGCTGACTCTCCAAGTGGGGAGAGTGTTAGTAAAGCGTCTGGAATGTTGCACCCGAATACCAGGGGAGGAAAACTGAGACATATTTGAACACGTCTCCCGTTCACATGGTTGATCATACTTGGGTTCCACATGCATGTTTTGTTGAAGGAAGAAAACCTTAAACCTGGAGAGTTAAGACCCGTGTAATGGGTACCATGCAATATGACTTCAAAGGGTCTTCATTTGCTCACCGAACCTCTCCAATCCTATCACTGCTGCGTTTATGCCCCTGTACACACGCTTGATTCTCTTTTGGAGACATAGCAATCCATAGGTTTTAAGATACTTACTAGTCAGGTACATTCTTAGGCGTTTAATATGCGGTGTTGAGTCCATTTCGTTGAGCAAGGAGTAGCTCTTGTCTATTCCATATTTGACTTAAGGAACTTTATCTGTGCTCATTTCAATCTCTGGTTTTATGCAGCACCCCAACTCACCTTTACCCTTAAGCAAGCATAAGTTGGTTTTCTAAATTTGAGTCCCTGTTCTGTTCTGTAATTCAGTTCCTGTGTAGCCAAGTTTACATTCCGTGTATTACTGATATCTTATGATGTTTTTTTTTCTGTGTGACTTACTTCAGGTAGAATCATCATACCTGAATCCACTCATTGTGCTGCTAAGGGCCTGATGACACAGATTTCATTGCTGAGAGATATTGCTTTGTAAGTAAATACCACAACTTCTTTATCCATTTTTCACTTTCTGCGATGTTGAACTTGTACTGTAAACGAGGTTCTTGTAAACAGAGCCGTTCCAAACTTTGGGGTGGCTGTGTCTTTTTGATTTTAATTTCCCTAAGCTATAGGACCATAAGTGGAAGTGCCCTAGGTTCTGTTGCTTTGTTTTTTAGATGTTTCAGGAAACACCATACACTTCTCCCGAGTGGTTGTTGGCAATTTACATCCCGCCCATCAGCATAACAAGGCTCCCAGTTCTCCATGGCCTGTCCTGCCTTTCTGGATTTTACACTTTTTTCAGATGGCCCTTTTGACCGGGAGGAAGTGAGACTTCATTGTAGTGCAGATTTCCTTTGCAAGCTTGCTTGGTTGGCCAAAAAGGGCGTATGCGTTTTTTCCTGAATATATTCAGGAAAAAACGCATACGCCCTTTTTGGCCAAGTGCATCATTGTGGACGTTCTGCCTCTTTTCCTATGCTTTCAATGCAATTCCAGTCTACCTCCTGAAATCGGTTTCCTGCAATTCTGCCCCGCTTTCAAGTCCTCTTGGCAGCCTTACTTCAGTGTATTTTTGGACGATAGCTGTCATTTATAACTCTGCAAGTTTGTGCATTACAGTGCCCCTGAGCTCCTTTCTTCAACTCGCTTTCTTGTGACCTGGCCGCAACACCGCAGGATGGCTTCAGGCCCTAATCTGGTTCTGGCACGGCACGCTGAGCCTTTGGTTAATTCCTCTTCCTGGTGGGAAATGAGAGTTAAATTTGCCCGTCCAGACACCTCCAGCTAGTCTCTCATTGGTTCTCGCTATTCCTGTTCATCTTCCGCAGAAATTGCAAACTGGGCCAAACAGGAGGTTAAAGGGACTGACTCTCCAAGTCGGGAGAGTGTTAGTAAAGCGTCTGGAATGTTGCACCCGAGTACCAGGGGAGGAAAACTGAGACATATTTGAACACGTCTCCCGATCACATGGTTGATCATACTCTAGGTTCCACATGCATGTTTTAGCTGAAGGAAGAATACCTTAAACCTGGGTATTTGAAACCCGTGGAATGGGTACCATGCAATATGACTTCAAAGGGTCTTCATTTGCTCACCGAACCTCTCCAATCCTATCACTGCTGCGTTTATGCCCCTGTACACATGCTTGATTCTCTTTCGGAGACATAGCAATCCATAGGTTTTAAGATACTTACTAGTCAGGTACATTCTTAGGCGTTTAATATGCGGTGTTGAGTCCATTTCGTTGAGCAAGGAGTAGCTCTTGTCTATTCCATATTTGGCTTAAGGAACTTTATCTGTGCTCATTTCAATCTCTGGTTTTATGCAGCACCCCAACTCACCTTTCCCCTTAAGCAAGCATAAGTTGGTTTTCTAAATTTGAGACCCTGTTCTGTTCTGTAATTCAGTTCCTGTGTAGCCAAGTTTACATTCCGTGTATTACTGATATCTTATGATGTTTCTTTTTCTGTGTGACTTACTTCAGTTAGAATCATCATACCTGAATCCACTCATTGTGCTGCTAAGGGCCTGATGACACAGATTTCATTGCTGAGTGATATTGCTTTGTAAGTAAATACCACAACTTCTTTATCCATTTTTCAATTTCTGCGATGTTGAACTTGTACTGTAAATGAGGTTCTTGTAAACAGAGCCGTTCCAAACTTTGGGGTGGCTGTGTCTTTTTGATTTTAATTTCCCTAAGCTATAGGACCATAAGTGGAAGTGCCCTAGGTTCTGTTGCTTTGTTTTTTAGATGTTTCAGGAAACACCATACACTTCTCCCGAGTGGTTGTTGGCAATTTACATACCGCCCATCAGCATAACAAGGCTCCCAGTTCTCCATGGCCTGTCCTGCCTTTCTGGATTTTACACTTTTTTCAGATGGCCCTTTTGACCGGGGGGAAGTGAGACTTCATTGTAGTGCAGATTTCCTTTGCAAGCTTGCTTGGTTGGCCAAAAAGTGCGTATGCGTTTTTTCCTGAATATATTCAGGAAAAAACGCATACGCCCTTTTTGGCCAAGTGCATCATTGTGGACGTTCTGCCTCTTTTCCTATGCTTTCAATGCAATTCCAGTCTACCTCCTGAAATCGGTTTCCTGCAATTCTGCCCCGCTTTCAAGTCCTCTTGGCAGCCTTACTTCAGTCTATTTTTGGACGATAGCTGTCATTTATAACTCTGCAGGTTTGTGAATTACAGTGCCCCTGAGCTCCTTTCTTCAACTCGCTTTCTTTTCAGCTGGCCGCAACACCGCAGGATGGCTTCAGGCCCTAATCTGGTTCCGGTACGGCACGCTGAGCCTTTGGTTATTTCCTCTTCCTGGTGGGAAATGAGAGTTAAATTTGCCCGTCCAGACACCTCCAGCTAGTCTCTCATTGGTTCTCACTATTCCTGTTCATCTTCCGCAGAAATTGCAAACTGGGCCAAACAGGAGGTTAAAGGCGCTGACTCTCCAAGTGGGGAGAGTGTTAGTAAAGCGTCTGGAATGTTGCACCCGAGTACCAGGGGAGGAAAACTGAGACATATTTGAACATGTCTCCCGTTCACATGGTTGATCATACTTGGGTTCCACATGCATGTTTTAGCTGAAGGAAGAATACCTTAAACCTGGAGAGTTGAGACCCGTGTAATGGGTACCATGCAATATGACTTCAAAGGGTCTTCATTTGCTCACCGAACCTCTCCAATCCTATCACTGCTGCGTTTATGCCCCTGTACACATGCTTGATTCTCTTTTGGAGACATAGCAATCCATAGGTTTTACGATACTTACTAGTCAGGTACATTCTTAGGCGTTTAATATGCGGTGTTGAGTCCATTTCGTTGAGCAAGGAGTAGCTCTTGTCTATTCCATATTTGACTTAAGGAACTTTATCTGTGCTCATTTCAATCTCTGGTTTTATGCAGCACCCCAACTCACCTTTACCCTTAAGCAAGCATAAGTTGGTTTTCTAAATTTGAGACCCTGTTCTGTTCTGTAATTCAGTTCCTGTGTAGCCAAGTTTACATTCCATGTATTACTGATATCTTATGATGTTTCTTTTTCTGTGTGACTTATTTCAGGTAGAATCATCATACCTGAATCCACTCATTGTGATGCTAAGGGCCTGATGACATAGATTTCATTGCTGAGTGATATTGCTTTGTAAGTAAATACCACAACTTCTTTATCCATTTTTCACTTTCTGCGATGTTGAACTTGTACTGTAAACGAGGTTCTTGTAAACAGAGGCGTCCCAAACTTTGGGGTGGCTGTGTCTTTTTGATTTTAATTTCCCTAAGCTATAGGACCATAAGTGGCAGTGCCCTAGGCTCTGTTGCTTTGTTTTTTAGATGTTTCAGGAAACACCATACACTTCTCCCGAGTGTCTGTTGGCAATTTACATCCCGCCCATCAGCATAACAAGGCTCCCAGTTCTCTATGGCCTGTCCTGCCTTTCTGGATTTTACACTTTTTTCAGATGGCCCTTTTGACCGGGGGGAAGTGAGACTTCATTGTAGTGCAGATTTCCTTTGCTAGCTTGCTTGGTTGGCCAAAAAGGGAGTATGCGTTTTTTCCAGAATATATTCAGGAAAAAACGCATACGCCCTTTTTGGCCAAGTGCATCATTGTGGACGTTCTGCCTCTTTTCCTATGCTTTCAATGCAATTCCAGTCTACCTCCTGAAATCAGTTTCCTGCAATTCTGCCCCGCTTTCAAGTCCTCTTGGCAGCCTTACTTCAGTCTATTTTTGGACGATAGCTGTCATTTATAACTCTGCAGGTTTGTGCATTACAGTGCCCCTGAGCTCCTTTCTTCACCTTGCTTTCTTGTGACCTGGCCGCAACACCGCAGGATGGCTTCAGGCCCTAATCTGGTTCAGGCACGGCACGCTGAGCCTTTGGTTATTTCCTTTTCCTGGTGGGAAATGAGAGTTAAATTTGCCCGTCCAGACACCTCCAGCTAGTCTCTCATTGGTTCTCGCTATCCTGTTCCTCTTCCGCAGAATTTGCAAACTGGGCCAAACAGGAGGTTAAAGGCGCTGACTCTCCAAGTGGGGAGAGTTTTAGTAAAGCATCTGGAATGTTGCACCCGAGTACCAGGGGAGGAAAACTGAGACATATTTGAACACGTCTCCCGTTCACATGGTTGATCATACTTGGGTTCCACATGCATGTTTTAGCTGAAGAAAGAATACCTTAAACCTGGAGAGTTAAGACCCGTGTAATGGGTACCATGCAATATGACTTCAAAGGGTCTTCATTTGCTCACCGAACCTCTCCAATCCTATCACTGCTGCGTTTATGCCCCTGTACACATGCTTGATTCTCTTTCGGAGACATAGCAATCCATAGGTTTTTAAGATACTTACTAGTCAGGTACATTCTTAGGCGTTTAATATGCGGTGTTGAGTCCATTTCGTTGAGCAAGGAGTAGCTCTTGTCTATTCCATATTTGACTTAAGGAACTTTATCTGTGCTCATTTCAATCTCTGGTTTTATGCAGCACCCCAACTCACCTTTCCCCTTAAGCAAGCATAAGTTGGTTTTCTAAATTTGAGACCCTGTTCTGTTCTGTAATTCAGTTCCTGTGTAGCCAAGTTTACATTCCGTGTATTACTGATATCTTATGATGTTTCTTTTTCTGTGTGACTTATTTCAGGTAGAATCATCATACCTGAATCCACTCATTGTGATGCTAAGGGCCTGATGACATAGATTTCATTGCTGAGTGATATTGCTTTGTAAGTAAATACCACAACTTCTTTATCCATTTTTCACTTTCTGCGATGTTGAACTTGTACTGTAAACGAGGTTCTTGTAAACAGAGGCGTCCCAAACTTTGGGGTGGCTGTGTCTTTTTGATTTTAATTTCCCTAAGCTATAGGACCATAAGTGGTAGTGCCCTAGGCTCTGTTGCTTTGTTTTTTAGATGTTTCAGGAAACACCATACACTTCTCCCGAGTGTCTGTTGGCAATTTACATCCCGCCCATCAGCATAACAAGGCTCCCAGTTCTCCATGGCCTGTCCTGCCTTTCTGGATTTTACACTTTTTTCAGATGGCCCTTTTGACCGGGGGGAAGTGAGACTTCATTGTAGTGCAGATTTCCTTTGCAAGCTTGCTTGGTTGGCCAAAAAGGGCGTATGCGTTTTTTCCAGAATATATTCAGGAAAAAACGCATACGCCCTTTTTGGCCAAGTGCATCATTGTGGACGTTCTGCCTCTTTTCCTATGCTTTCAATGCAATTCCAGTCTACCTCCTGAAATCGGTTTCCTGCAATTCTGCCCCGCTTTCAAGTCCTCTTGGCAGCCTTACTTCAGTCTATTTTTGGACGATAGCTGTCATTTATAACTCTGCAGGTTTGTGCATTACAGTGCCCCTGAGCTCCTTTCTTCAACTTGCTTTCTTGTGACCTGGCCGCAACACCGCAGGATGGCTTCAGGCCCTAATCTGGTTCCGGCACGGCACGCTGAGCCTTTGGTTATTTCCTTTTCCTGGTGGGAAATGAGAGTTAAATTTGCCCGTCCAGACACCTCCAGCTAGTCTCTCATTGGTTCTCGCTATCCTGTTCATCTTCCGCAGAATTTGCAAACTGGGCCAAACAGGAGGTTAAAGGCGCTGACTCTCCAAGTGGGGAGAGTTTTAGTAAAGCATCTGGAATGTTGCACCCGAGTACCAGGGGAGGAAAACTGAGACATATTTGAACACGTCTCCCGTTCACATGGTTGATCATACTTGGGTTCCACATGCATGTTTTAGCTGAAGGAAGAATACCTTAAACCTGGAGAGTTAAGACCCGTGTAATGGGTACCATGCAATATGACTTCAAAGGGTCTTCATTTGCTCACCGAACCTCTCCAATCCTATCACTGCTGCGTTTATGCCCCTGTACACATGCTTGATTCTCTTTCGGAGACATAGCAATCCATAGGTTTTTAAGATACTTACTAGTCAGGTACATTCTTAGGCGTTTAATATGCGGTGTTGAGTCCATTTCGTTGAGCAAGGAGTAGCTCTTGTCTATTCCATATTTGACTTAAGGAACTTTATCTGTGCTCATTTCAATCTCTGGTTTTATGCAGCACCCCAACTCACCTTTACCCTTAAGCAAGCATAAGTTGGTTTTCTAAATTTGAGACCCTGTTCTGTTCTGTAATTCAGTTCCTGTGTAGCCAAGTTTACATTCCGTGTATTACTGATATCTTATGATGTTTCTTTTTCTGTGTGACTTACTTCAGTTAGAATCATCATACCTGAATCCACTCATTGTGCTGCTAAGGGCCTGATGACACAGATTTCATTGCTGAGTGATATTGCTTTGTAAGTAAATACCACAACTTCTTTATCCATTTTTCACTTTCTGCGATGTTGAACTTGTACTGTAAACGAGGTTCTTGTAAACAGAGGCGTCCCAAACTTTGGGGTGGCTGTGTCTTTTTGATTTTAATTTCCCTAAGCTATAGGACCATAAGTGGCAGTGCCCTAGGCTCTGTTGCTTTGTTTTTTAGATGTTTCAGGAAACACCATAGACTTCTCCCCAGTGTCTGTTGGCAATTTACATCCCGCCCATCAGCATAACAAGGCTCCCAGTTCTCCATGGCCTGTCCTGCCTTTCTGGATTTTACACTTTTTTCAGATGGCCCTTTTGACCGGGGGGAAGTGAGACTACATTGTAGTGAAGATTTCCTTTGCAAGCTTGCTTGGTTGGCCAAAAAGGGAGTATGCGTTTTTTCCAGAATATATTCAGGAAAAAACGCATACGCCCTTTTTGGCCAAGTGCATCATTGTGGACGTTCTGCCTCTTTTCCTATGCTTTCAATGCAATTCCAGTCTACCTCCTGAAATCGGTTTCCTGCAATTCTGCCCCGCTTTCAAGTCCTCTTGGCAGCCTTACTTCAGTCTATTTTTGGACGATAGCTGTCATTTATAACTCTGCAGGTTTGTGCATTACAGTGCCCCTGAGCTCCTTTCTTCAACTTGCTTTCTTGTGACCTGGCCGCAACACCGCAGGATGGCTTCAGGCCCTAATCTGGTTCCGGCACGGCACGCTGAGCCTTTGGTTATTTCCTTTTCCTGTTGGGAAATGAGAGTTAAATTTGCCCGTCCAGACACCTCCAGCTAGCCTCTCATTGGTTCTCGCTATTCCTGTTCATCTTCCGCAGAAATTGCAAACTGGGCCAAACAGGAGGTTAAAGGCGCTGACTCTCCAAGTGCGGAGAGTGTTAGTAAAGCGTCTGGAATGTTGCACCCGAGTACCATGGGAGGAAAACTGAGACATATTTGAACACGTCTCCCGTTCACATGGTTGATCATACTTGGGTTCCACATGCATGTTTTAGCTGAAGGAAGAATACCGTAAACCTGGAGAGTTAAGACCCGTGTAATGGGTACCATGCAATATGACTTCAAAGGGTCTTCATTTGCTCACCGAACCTCTCCAATCCTATCACTGCTGCGTTTATGCCCCTGTACACATGCTTGATTCTCTTTCGGAGACATAGCAATCCATAGGTTTTTAAGATACTTACTAGTCAGGTACATTCTTAGGCGTTTAATATGCGGTGTTGAGTCCATTTCGTTGAGCAAGGAGTAGCTCTTGTCTATTCCATATTTGACTTAAGGAACTTTATCTGTGCTCATTTCAATCTCTGGTTTTATGCAGCACCCCAACTCACCTTTACCCTTAAGCAAGCATAAGTTGGTTTTCTAAATTTGAGACCCTGTTCTGTTCTGTAATTCAGTTCCTGTGTAGCCAAGTTTACATTCCGTGTATTAGTGATATCTTATGATGTTTCTTTTTCTGTGTGACTTATTTCAGTTAGAATCATCATACCTGAATCCACTCATTGTGATGCTAAGGGCCTGATGACATAGATTTCATTGCTGAGTGATATTGCTTTGTAAGTGAATACCACAACTTCTTTATCCATTTTTCACTTTCTGCGATGTTGAACTTGTACTGTAAACGAGGTTCTTGTAAACAGAGCCGTTCCAAACTTTGGGGTGGCTGTGTCTTTTTGATTTTAATTTCCCTAAGCTATAGGACCATAAGTGGCAGTGCCCTAGGCTCTGTTGCTTTGTTTTTTAGATGTTTCAGGAAACACCATACACTTCTCTCAAGTGTCTGTTGGCAATTTACATCCCGCCCATCAGCATAACAAGGCTCCCAGTTCTCAATGGCCTGTTGCCTTTCTGGATTTTACACTTTTTTCAGATGGCCCTTTTGACCGGGGGGAAGTGAGACTTCATTGTAGTGCAGATTTCCTTTGCAAGCTTGCTTGGTTGGCCAAAAAGGGCGTATGCGTTTTTTCCTGAATATATTCAGGAAAAAACGCATACACCCTTTTTGGCCAAGTGCATCATTGTGGACGTTCTGCCTCTTTTCCTATGCTTTCAATGCAATTCCAGTCTACCTCCTGAAATCGGTTTCCTGCAATTCTGCCCCGCTTTCAAGTCCTCTTGGCAGCCTTACTTCAGTCTATTTTTGGACGATAGCTGTCATTTATAACTCTGCAGGTTTGTGAATTACAGTGCCCCTGAGCTGCTTTGTTCAACTCGCTTTCTTTTGAGCTGGCCGCAACACCGCAGGATGGCTTCAGGCCCTAATCTGGTTCCGGTACGGAACGCTGAGCCTTTGGTTAATTCCTCTTCCTGGTGGGAAATGAGAGTTAAATTTGCCCGTCCAGACACCTCCAGCTAGCCTCTCACTGGTTCTCGCTATTCCTGTTCATCTTCCGCAGAAATTGCAAACTGGGCCAAACAGGAGGTTAAAGGGGCTGACTCTCCAAGTCGGGAGAGTGTTAGTAAAGCGTCTGGAATGTTGCACCCGAGTACCAGGGGAGGAAAACTGAGACATATTTGAACACGACTCCCGTTCACATGGTTGATCATACTCTAGGTTCCACATGCATGTTTTAGCTGAAGGAAGAATACCTTAAACCTGGGTAGTTGAAACCCGTGGAATGGGTACCATGCAATATGACTTCAAAGGGTCTTCATTTGCTCACCGAACCTCTCCAATCCTATCACTGCTGCGTTTATGCCCCTGTACACATGCTTGATACTCTTTCGGAGACATAGCAATCCATAGGTTTTAAGATACTTACTAGTCAGGTACATTCTTAGGCGTTTAATATGCGGTGTTGAGTCCATTTCGTTGAGCAAGGAGTAGCTCTTGTCTATTCCATATTTGACTTAAGGAACTTTATCTGTGCTCATTTCAATCTCTGGTTTTATGCAGCACCCCAACTCACCTTTACCCTTAAGCAAGCATAAGTTGGTTTTCTAAATTTGAGTCCCTGTTCTGTTCTGTAATTCAGTTCCTGTGTAGCCAAGTTTACATTCCGTGTATTACTGATATCTTATGATGTTTCTTTTTCTGTGTGACTTACTTCAGTTAGAATCATCATACCTGAATCCACTCATTGTGATGCTAAGGGCCTGATGACACAGATTTCATTGCTGAGTGATATTGCTTTGTAAGTAAATACCACAACTTCTTTATCCATTTTTCACTTTCTGCGATGTTGAACTTGTACTGTAAACGCGGTTCTTGTAAACAGAGCCGTTCCAAACTTTGGGGTGGCTGTGTCTTTTTGATTTTAATTTCCCTAAGCTATAGGACCATAAGTGGAAGTGCCCTAGGTTCTGTTGCTTTGTTTTTTACATGTTTCAGGAAACACCATACACTTCTCCCGAGTGGTTGTTGGCAATTTACATCCCGCCCATCAGCATAACAAGGCTCCCAGTTCTCCATGGCCTGTCTTGTCTTTCTGGATTTTACACTTTTTTCAGATGGCCCTTTTGACCGGGGGGAAGTGAGACTTCATTGTAGTGCAGATTTCCTTTGCAAGCTTGCTTGGTTGGCCAAAAAGGGCGTATGCGTTTTTTCCTGAATATATTCAGGAAAAAACACATACGCCCTTTTTGGCCAAGTGCATCATTGTGGACGTTCTGCCTCTTTTCCTATGCTTTCAATGCAATTCCAGTCTACCTCCTGAAATCGGTTTCCTGCAATTCTGCCCCGCTTTCAAGTCCTCTTGGCAGCCTTACTTCAGTCTATTTTTGGACGATAGCTGTCATTTATAACTCTGCAGGTTTGTGAATTACAGTGCCCCTGAGCTCCTTTCTTCAACTCGCTTTCTTGTGACCTGGCCGCAACACCGCAGGATGGCTTCAGGCCCTAATCTGGTTCTGGCACGGCACGCTGAGCCTTTGGTTAATTCCTCTTCCTGGTGGGAAATGAGAGTTAAATTTGCCCGTCCAGACACCTCCAGCTAGTCTCTCATTGGTTCTCACTATTCCTGTTCATCTTCCGCAGAAATTGCAAACTGGGCCAAACAGGAGGTTAAAGGGACTGACTCTCCAAGTCGGGAGAGTGTTAGTAAAGCGTCTGGAATGTTGCACCCGAGTACCAGGGGAGGAAAACTGAGACATATTTGAACACGTCTCCCGATCACATGGTTGATCATACTCTAGGTTCCACATGAATGTTTTAGCTGAAGGAAGAATACCTTAAACCTGGAGAGTTGAGACCCGTGTAATGCGTACCATGCAATATGACTTCAAAGGGTCTTCATTTGCTCACCGAACCTCTCCAATCCTATCACTGCTGCGTTTATGCCCCTGTACACATGCTTGATTCTCTTTTGGAGACATAGCAATCCATAGGTTTTACGATACTTACTAGTCAGGTACATTCTTAGGCGTTTAATATGCGGTGTTGAGTCCATTTCATTGAGCAAGGAGTAGCTCTTGTCTATTCCATATTTGACTTAAGGAACTTTATCTGTGCTCATTTCAATCTCTGGTTTTATGCAGCACCCCAACTCACCTTTACCCTTAAGCAAGCATAAGTTGGTTTTCTAAATTTGAGACCCTGTTCTGTTCTGTAATTCAGTTCCTGTGTAGCCAAGTTTACATTCCGTGTATTACTGATATCTTATGATGTTTCTTTTCTGTGTGACTTATTTCAGTTAGAATCATCATACCTGAATCCACTCATTGTGCTGCTAAGGGCCT
Source organism: Delphinus delphis (assembly GCF_949987515.2). Classification (NCBI taxonomy): domain Eukaryota; kingdom Metazoa; phylum Chordata; class Mammalia; order Artiodactyla; family Delphinidae; genus Delphinus; species Delphinus delphis. The sequence continues at coordinate 199,361 of NW_027192891.1, read as the reverse complement.
GATGACACAGATTTCATTGCTGAGTGATATTGCTTTGTAAGTAAATACCACAACTTCTTTATCCATTTTTCACTTTCTGCGATGTTGAACTTGTACTGTAAACGAGGTTCTTGTAAACAGAGCCGTTCGAAAGTTTGGGGTGGCTGTGTCTTTTTGATTTTAATTTCCCTAAGCTATAGGACCATAAGTGGCAGTGCCCTAGGCTCTGTTGCTTTGTTTTTTAGATGTTTCAGGAAACACCATACACTTCTCCCGAGTGTCTGTTGGCAATTTACATCCCGCCCATCAGCATAACAAGGCTCCCAGTTCTCCATGGCCTGTCCTGACTTTCTGGATTTTACACTTTTCTCAGATGGCCCTTTTGACCGGGGGGAAGTGAGACTTCATTGTAGTGCAGATTTCCTTTGCAAGCTTGCTTGGTTGGCCAAAAAGGGCGTATGCGTTTTTTCCTGAATATATTCAGGAAAAAACGCATACGCCCTTTTTGGCCAAGTGCATCATTGTGGACGTTCTGCCTCTTTTCCTATGCTTGCAATGCAATTCCAGTCTACCTCCTGAAATCGGTTTCCTGCAATTCTGCCCCGCTTTCAAGTCCTCTTGGCAGCCTTACTTCAGTATATTTTTGGACGATAGCTGTCATTTATAACTCTGCAGGTTTGTGAATTACAGTGCCCCTGAGCTCCTTTCTTCAACTCGCTTTCTTGTGACCTGGCCGCAACACCGCAGGATGGCTTCAGGCCCTAATCTGGTTCCGGCACGGCACGCTGAGCCTTTGGTTAATTCCTCTTCCTGGTGGGAAATGAGAGTTAAATTTGCCCGTCCAGACACCTCCAGCTAGTCTCTCATTGGTTCTCGCTATTCCTGTTCATCTTCCGCAGAAATTGCAAACTGGGCCAAACAGGAGGTTAAAGGGACTGACTCTCCAAGTCGGAAGAGTGTTAGTAAAGCGTCTGGAATGTTGCACCCGAGTACCAGGGGAGGAAAACTGAGACATATTTGAACACGTCTCCCGTTCACATGGTTGATCATACTCTGGGTTCCACATGCATGTTTTAGCTGAAGGAAGAATACCTTAAACCTGGAGAGTTGAGACCCATGGAATGGGTACCATGCAATATGACTTCAAAGGGTCTTCATTTGCTCACCGAACCTCTCCAATCCTATCACTGCTGCGTTTATGCCCCTGTACACACGCTTGATTCTCTTTTGGAGACAAAGCAATCCATAGGTTTTAAGATACTTACTAGTCAGGTACATTCTTAGGCGTTTAATATGGGGTGTTGAGTCCATTTAGTTGAGCAAGGAGTAGCTCTTGTCTATTCCATATTTGGCTTAAGGAACTTTATCTGTGCTCATTTCAATCTCTGGTTTTATGCAGCACCCCAACTCACCTTTACCCTTAAGCAAGCATAAGTTGGTTTTCTAAATTTGAGACACTGTTCTGTTTTGGAATTCAGTTCCTGTGTAGCCAAGTTTACATTCCGTGTATTAGTGATATCTTATGATGTTTCTTTTTCTGTGTGACTTATTTCAGTTAGAATCATCGTACCTGAATCCACTCATTGTGCTGCTAAGGGCCTGATGACACAGATTTCATTGCTGAGTGATATTGCTTTGTAAGTAAATACCACAACTTCTTTATCCATTTTTCACTTTCTGCGATGTTGAACTTGTACTGTAAACGAGGTTCTTGTAAACAGAGCCGTTCCAAACTTTGGGGTGGCTGTGTCTTTTTGATTTTAATTTCCCTAAGCTATAGGACCATAAGTGGAAGTGCCCTAGGTTCTGTTGCTTTGTTTTTTACATGTTTCAGGAAACACCATACACTTCTCCCGAGTGGTTGTTGGCAATTTACATCCCGCCCATCAGCATAACAAGGCTCCCAGTTCTCCATGGCCTGTCTTGTCTTTCTGGATTTTACACTTTTTTCAGATGGCCCTTTTGACCGGGGGGAAGTGAGACTTCATTGTAGTGCAGATTTCCTTTGCAAGCTTGCTTGGTTGGCCAAAAAGGGCGTATGCGTTTTTTCCTGAATATATTCAGGAAAAAACGCATACGCCCTTTTTGGCCAAGTGCATCATTGTGGACGTTCTGCCTCTTTTCCTATGCTTTCAATGCAATTCCAGTCTACCTCCTGAAATCGGTTTCCTGCAATTCTGCCCCGCTTTCAAGTCCTCTTGGCAGCCTTACTTCAGTCTATTTTTGGACGATAGCTGTCATTTATAACTCTGCAGGTTTGTGAATTACAATGCCCCTGAGCTCCTTTCTTCAACTCGCTTTCTTGTGACCTGGCCGCAACACCGCAGGATGGCTTCAGGCCCTAATCTGGTTCTGGCACGGCACGCTGAGCCTTTGGTTAATTCCTCTTCCTGGTGGGAAATGAGAGTTAAATTTGCCCGTCCAGACACCTCCAGCTAGTCTCTCATTGGTTCTCACTATTCCTGTTCATCTTCCGCAGAAATTGCAAACTGGGCCAAACAGGAGGTTAAAGGGACTGACTCTCCAAGTGGGGAGAGTGTTAGTAAAGCGTCTGGAATGTTGCACCCGAGTACCAGGGGAGGAAAACTGAGACATATTTGAACACGTCTCCCGATCACATGGTTGATCATACTCTAGGTTCCACATGAATGTTTTAGCTGAAGGAAGAATACCTTAAACCTGGAGAGTTGAGACCCGTGTAATGCGTACCATGCAATATGACTTCAAAGGGTCTTCATTTGCTCACCGAACCTCTCCAATCCTATCACTGCTGCGTTTATGCCCCTGTACACATGCTTGATTCTCTTTTGGAGACATAGCAATCCATAGGTTTTCCGATACTTACTAGTCAGGTACATTCTTAGGCGTTTAATATGCGGTGTTGAGTCCATTTCATTGAGCAAGGAGTAGCTCTTGTCTATTCCATATTTGACTTAAGGAACTTTATCTGTGCTCATTTCAATCTCTGGTTTTATGCAGCACCCCAACTCACCTTTACCCTTAAGCAAGCATAAGTTGGTTTTCTAAATTTGAGACCCTGTTCTGTTCTGTAATTCAGTTCCTGTGTAGCCAAGTTTACATTCCGTGTATTACTGATATCTTATGATGTTTCTTTTCTGTGTGACTTATTTCAGTTAGAATCATCATACCTGAATCCACTCATTGTGCTGCTAAGGGCCTGATGACACAGATTTCATTGCTGAGTGATATTGCTTTGTAAGTAAATATCACATCTTCTTTATCCATTTTTCACTTTCTGCAATGTTGAACTTGTACTGTAAACGAGGTTCTTGTAAACAGAGCCGTTCGAAAGTTTGGGGTGGCTGTGTCTTTTTGATTTTAATTTCCCTAAGCTATAGGACCATAAGTGGCAGTGCCCTAGGCTCTGTTGCTTTGTTTTTTAGATGTTTCAGGAAACACCATACACTTCTCCCGAGTGTCTGTTGGCAATTTACATCCCGCCCATCAGCATAACAAGGCTCCCAGTTGTCCATGGCCTGTCCTGACTTTCTGGATTTTACACTGTTTTCAGATGGCCCTTTTGACCGGGGGGAAGTGAGACTTCATTGTAGTGCAGATTTCCTTTGCAAGCTTGCTTGGTTGGCCAAAAAGGGCATATGCGTTTTTTCCTGAATATATTCAGGAAAAAACGCATACGCCCTTTTTGGCCAAGTGCATCATTGTGGACGTTCTGCCTCTTTTCCTATGCTTGCAATGCAATTCCAGTCTACCTCCTGAAATCGGTTTCCTGCAATTCTGCCCCGCTTTCAAGTCCTCTTGGCAGCCTTACTTCAGTCTATTTTTGGACGATAGCTGTCATTTATAACTCTGCAGGTTTGTGAATTACAGTGCCCCTGAGCTCCTTTCTTCAACTCGCTTTCTTTTGAGCTGGCCGCAACACCGCAGGATGGCTTCAGGCCCTAATCTGGTTCCGGCACGGCACGCTGAGCCTTTGGTTAATTCCTCTTCCTGGTGGGAAATGAGAGTTAAATTTGCCCGTCCAGACACCTCCAGCTAGCCTCTCATTGGTTCTCGCTATTCCTGTTCATCTTCCGCAGAAATTGCAAACTGGGCCAAACAGGAGGTTAAAGGGACTGACTCTCCAAGTCGGGAGAGTGTTAGTAAAGCGTCTGGAATGTTGCACCCGAGTACCAGGGGAGGAAAACTGAGACATATTTGAACACGTCTCCCGATCACATGGTTGATCATACTCTAGGTTCCACATGCATGTTTTAGCTGAAGGAAGAATACCTTAAACCTGGGTAGTTGAAACCCGTGGAATGGGTACCATGCAATATGACTTCAAAGGGTCTTCATTTGCTCACCGAACCTCTCCAATCCTATCACTGCTGCGTTTATGCCCCTGTACACATGCTTGATTCTCTTTTGGAGACATAGCAATCCATAGGTTTTACGATACTTACTAGTCAGGTACATTCTTAGGCGTTTAATATGCGGTGTTGAGTCCATTTCGTTGAGCAAGGAGTAGCTCTTGTCTATTCCATATTTGGCTTAAGGAACTTTATCTGTGCTCATTTCAATCTCTGGTTTTATGCAGCACCCCAACTCACCTTTACCCTTAAGCAAGCATAAGTTGGTTTTCTAAATTTGAGTCCCTGTTCTGTTCTGTAATTCAGTTCCTGTGTAGCCAAGTTTACATTCCGTGTATTACTGATATCTTATGATGTTTCTTTTTCTGTGTGACTTACTTCAGTTAGAATCATCATACCTGAATCCACTCATTGTGCTGCTAAGGGCCTGATGACACAGATTTCATTGCTGAGTGATATTGCTTTGTAAGTAAATACCACAAGTTCTTTATCCATTTTTCACTTTCTGTGATGTTGAACTTGTATGGTAAACGAGGTTCTTGTAAACAGAGGCGTCCCAAACTTTGGGGTGGCTGTGTCTTTTTGATTTTAATTTCCCTAAGCTATAGGACCATAAGTGGAAGTGCCCTAGGCTCTGTTGCTTTGTTTTTTAGATGTTTCAGGAAACACCATACACTTCTCCCGAGTGTCTGTTGGCAATTTACATCCCGCCCATCAGCATAACAAGGCTCCCAGTTCTCCATGGCCTGTCTTGCCTTTCTGGATTTTACACTGTTTTCAGATGGCCCTTTTGACCGGGGGGAAGTGAGACTTCATTGTAGTGCAGATTTCCTTTGCAAGCTTGCTTGGTTGGCCAAAAAGGGCGTATGCGTTTTTTCCTGAATATATTCAGGAAAAAACGCATACGCCCTTTTTGGCCAAGTGCATCATTGTGGACGTTCTGCCTCTTTTCCTATGCTTGCAATGCAATTCCAGTCTACCTCCTGAAATCGGTTTCCTGCAATTCTGCCCCGCTTTCAAGTCCTCTTGGCAGCCTTACTTCAGTATATTTTTGGACGATAGCTGTCATTTATAACTCTGCAGGTTTGTGAATTACAGTGCCCCTGAGCTCCTTTCTTCAACTCGCTTTCTTGTGACCTGGCCGCAACACCGCAGGATGGCTTCAGGCCCTAATCTGGTTCCGGCATGGCACGCTGAGCCTTTGGTTAATTCCTCTTCCTGGTGGGAAATGAGAGTTAAATTTGCCCGTCCAGACACCTCCAGCTAGCCTCTCATTGGTTCTCGCTATTCCTGTTCATCTTCCGCAGAAATTGCAAACTGGGCCAAACAGGAGGTTAAAGGGACTGACTCTCCAAGTCGGGAGAGTGTTAGTAAAGCGTCTGGAATGTTGCACCCGAGTACCAGGGTACGAAAACTGAGACATATTTGAACACGTCTCCCGATCACATGGTTGATCATACTCTAGGTTCCACATGCATGTTTTAGCTGAAGGAAGAATACCTTAAACCTGGGTAGTTGAAACCCGTGGAATGGGTACCATGCAATATGACTTCAAAGGGTCTTCATTTGCTCACCGAACCTCTCCAATCCTATCACTGCTGCGTTTATGCCCCTGTACACATGCTTGATTCTCTTTCGGAGACATAGCAATCCATAGGTTTTAAGATACTTACTAGTCAGGTACATTCTTAGGCGTTTAATATGCGGTGTTGAGTCCATTTCGTTGAGCAAGGAGTAGCTCTTGTCTATTCCATATTTGGCTTAAGGAACTTTATCTGTGCTCATTTCAATCTCTGGTTTTATGCAGCACCCCAACTCACCTTTCCCCTTAAGCAAGCATAAGTTGGTTTTCTAAATTTGAGACCCTGTTCTGTTCTGTAATTCAGTTCCTGTGTAGCCAAGTTTACATTCCGTGTATTACTGATATCTTATGATGTTTCTTTTTCTGTGTGACTTACTTCAGTTAGAATCATCATACCTGAATCCACTCATTGTGCTGCTAAGGGCCTGATGCCACAGATTTCATTGCTGAGTGATATTGCTTTGTAAGTAAATACCAAAACTTCTTTATCCATTTTTCACTTTCTGCGATGTTGAACTTGTACTGTAAACGAGGTTCTTGTAAACAGAGCCATTCCAAACTTTGGGGTGGCTGTGTCTTTTTGATTTTAATTTCCCTAAGCCATAGGACCATAAGTGGAAGTGCCCTAGGTTCTCTTGCTTTGTTTTTTAGATGTTTCAGGAAACACCATACACTTCTCCCGAGTGGTTGTTGGCAATTTACATCCCGCCCATCAGCATAACAAGGCTCCCAGTTCTCCATGGCCTGTCCTGCCTTTCTGGATTTTACACTTTTTTCAGATGGCCCTTTTGCCCGGGGGGAAGTGAGACTTCATTGTAGTTCAGATTTCCTTTGCAAGCTTGCTTGGTTGGCCAAAAAGGGCGTATGCGTTTTTTCCTGAATATATTCAGGAAAAAACGCATACGCCCTTTTTGGCCAAGTGCATCATTGTGGACGTTCTGCCTCTTTTCCTATGCTTTCAATGCAATTCCAGTCTACCTCCTGAAATCGGTTTCCTGCAATTCTGCCCCGCTTTCATGTCCTCTTGGCAGCCTTACTTCAGTCTATTTTTGGACGATAGCTGTCATTTATAACTCTGCAGGTTTGTGAATTACAGTGCCCCTGAGCTCCTTTCTTCAACTCGCTTTCTTGTGACCTGGCCGCAACACCGCCGGATGTCTTCAGTGTCTTCAGGCCCTAATCTGGTTCCGGTACGGCACACTGAGCCTTTGGTTATTTCCTCTTCCTGGTGGGAAATGAGAGTTAAATTTGCCCGTCCAGACACCTCCAGCTAGCCTCTCATTGGTTCTCGCTATTCCTGTTCATCTTCCGCAGAAATTGCAAACTGGGCCAAACAGGAGGTTAAAGGCGCTGACTCTCCAAGTGCGGAGAGTGTTAGTAAAGCGTCTGGAATGTTGCACCCGAGTACCAGGGGAGGAAAACTGAGACATATTTGAACACGTCTCCCGTTCACATGGTTGATCATACTTGGGTTCCACATGCATGTTTTAGCTGAAGGAAGAATACCTTAAACCTGGAGAGTTGAGACCCGTGGAATGGGTACCATGCAATATGACTTCAAAGGGTCTTCATTTGCTCACCGAACCTCTCCAATCCTATCACTGCTGCGTTTATGCCCCTGTACACACGCTTGATTCTCTTTTGGAGACATAGCAATCCATAGGTTTTAAGATACTTACTAGTCAGGTACATTCTTAGGCGTTTAATATGGGGTGTTGAGTCCATTTCGTTGAGCAAGGAGTAGCTCTTGTCTATTCCATATTTGGCTTAAGGAACTTTATCTGTGCTCATTTCAATCTCTGGTTTTATGCAGCACCCCAACTCACCTTTCCCCTTAAGCAAGCATAAGTTGGTTTTCTAAATTTGAGACACTGTTCTGTTTTGGAATTCAGTTCCTGTGTAGCCAAGTTTACATTCCGTGTATTACTGATATCTTATGATGTTTCTTTTTCTGTGTGACTTATTTCAGTTAGAATCATCGTACCTGAATCCACTCATTGTGCTGCTAAGGGCCTGATGACACAGATTTCATTGCTGAGTGATATTGCTTTGTAAGTAAATACCACAAGTTCTTTATCCATTTTTCACTTTCTGCGATGTTGAACTTGTACTGTAAACGAGGTTCTTGTAAACAGAGCCGTTCCAAACTTTGGGGTGGCTGTGTCTTTTTGATTTTAATTTCCCTAAGCTATAGGACCATAAGTGGCAGTGCCCTAGGTTCTGTTGCTTTGTTTTTTAGATGTTTCAGGAAACACCATACACTTCTCCCGAGTGGTTGTTGGCAATTTACATCCCGCCCATCAGCATAACAAGGCTCCCAGTTCTCCATGGCCTGTCTTGCCTTTCTGGATTTTACACTTTTTTCAGATGGCCCTTTTGACCGGGGGGAAGTGAGACTTCATTGTAGTGCAGATTTCCTTTGCAAGCTTGCTTGGTTGGCCAAAAAGGGCGTATGCGTTTTTTCCTGAATATATTCAGGAAAAAACGCATACGCCCTTTTTGGCCAAGTGCATCATTGTGGACGTTCTGCCTCTTTTCCTATGCTTGCAATGCAATTCCAGTCTACCTCCTGAAATCGGTTTCCTGCAATTCTGCCCCGCTTTCAAGTCCTCTTGGCAGCCTTACTTCAGTCTATTTTTGGACGATAGCTGTCATTTATAACTCTGCAGGTTTGTGAATTACAGTGCCCCTGAGCTACTTTCTTCAACTCGCTTTCTTGTGACCTGGCCGCAACACCGCAGGATGGCTTCAGGCCCTAATCTGGTTCCGGCACGGCATGCTGAGCCTTTGGTTAATTCCTCTTCCTGGTGGGAAATGAGAGTTAAATTTGCCCGTCCAGACACCTCCAGCTAGTCTCTCATTGGTTCTCGCTATTCCTGTTCATCTTCCGCAGAAATTGCAAACTGTGCCAAACAGGAGGTTAAAGGGACTGACTCTCCAAGTCGGAAGAGTGTTAGTAAAGCGTCTGGAATGTTGCACCCGAGTACCAGGGGAGGAAAACTGAGACATATTTGAACACGTCTCCCGTTCACATGGTTGATCATACTCTGGGTTCCACATGCATGTTTTAGCTGAAGGAAGAATACCTTAAACCTGGAGAGTTGAGACCCGTGGAATGGGTACCATGCAATATGACTTCAAAGGGTCTTCATTTGCTCACCGAACCTCTCCAATCCTATCACTGCTGCGTTTATGCCCCTGTACACACGCTTGATTCTCTTTTGGAGACATAGCAATCCATAGGTTTTAAGATACTTACTAGTCAGGTACATTCTTAGGCGTTTAATATGGGGTGTTGAGTCCATTTCGTTGAGCAAGGAGTAGCTCTTGTCTATTCCATATTTGGCTTAAGGAACTTTATCTGTGTTCATTTCAATCTCTGGTTTTATGCAGCACCCCAACTCACCTTTCCCCTTAAGCAAGCATAAGTTGGTTTTCTAAATTTGAGACACTGTTCTGTTTTGGAATTCAGTTCCTGTGTAGCCAAGTTTACATTCCGTGTATTACTGATATCTTATGATGTTTCTTTTTCTGTGTGACTTATTTCAGTTAGAATCATCATACCTGAATCCACTCATTGTGCTGCTAAGGGCCTGATGACGCAGATTTCATTGCTGAGTGATATTGCTTTGTAAGTAAATACCACAAGTTCTTTATCCATTTTTCACTTTCTGCGATGTTGAACTTGTACTGTAAACGATGTTCTTATAAACAGAGCCGTTCCAAACTTTGGGGTGGCTGTGTATTTTTGATTTTAATTTCCCTAAGCTATAGGACCATAAGTGGAAGTGCCCTAGGTTCTGTTGCTTTGTTTTTTACATGTTTCAGGAAACACCATACACTTCTCCCGAGTGGTTGTTGGCAATTTACATCCCGCCCATCAGCATAACAAGGCTCCCAGTTCTCCATGGCCTGTCTTGCCATTCTGGATTTTACACTTTTTTCAGATGGCCCTTTTGACCGGGGGGAAGTGAGACTTCATTGTAGTGCAGATTTCCTTTGCAAGCTTGCTTGGTTGGCCAAAAAGGGCGTATGCGTTTTTTCCTGAATATATTCAGGAAAAAACGCATACGCCCTTTTTGGCCAAGTGCATCATTGTGGACGTTCTGCCTCTTTTCCTATGCTTTCAATGAAATTCCAGTCTACCTCCTGAAATCGGTTTCCTGCAATTCTGCCCCACTTTCAAGTCCTCTTGGCAGCCTTACTTCAGTCTATTTTTGGACGATAGCTGTCATTTATAAGTCTGCAGGTTTGTGAATTACAGTGCCCCTGAGCTCCTTTCTTCAACTCGCTTTCTTGTGACCTGGCCGCAACACCGCAGGATGGCTTCAGGCCCTAATCTGGTTCTGGCACGGCACGCTGAGCCTTTGGTTAATTCCTCTTCCTGGTGGGAAATGAGAGTTAAATTTGCCCGTCCAGACACCTCCAGCTAGTCTCTCATTGGTTCTCGCTATTCCTGTTCATCTTCCGCAGAAATTGCAAACAGGGCCAAACAGGAGGTTAAAGGGACTGACTCTCCAAGTGGGGAGAGTGTTAGTAAAGCGTCTGGAATGTTGCACCCAGGTACCAGGGGAGGAAAACTGAGACATATTTGAACATGTCTCCCGATCACATGGTTGATCATACTCTAGGTTCCACATGCATGTTTTAGCTGAAGGAAGAATACCTTAAACCTGGGTATTTGAAACCCGTGGAATGGGTACCATGCAATATGACTTCAAAGGGTCTTCATTTCCTCACCGAACATCTCCAATCCTATCACTGCTGCGTTTAAGCCCCTGTACACACGCTTGATTCTCTTTCGGAGACATAGCAATCCATAGGTTTTAAGATACTTACTAGTCAGGTACATTCTTAGGCGTTTAATATGCGGTGTTGAGTCCATTTCGTTGAGCAAGGAGTAGCTCTTGTCTATTCCATATTTGGCTTAAGGAACTTTATCTGTGCTCATTTCAATCTCTGGTTTTATGCAGCACCCCAACTCACCTTTCCCCTTAAGCAAGGATAAGTTGGTTTTCTAAAATTGAGACCCTGTTCTGTTCTGTAATTCAGTTCCTGTGTAGCCAAGTTTACATTCCGTGTATTACTGATATCTTATGATGTTTCTTTTTCTGTGTGACTTACTTCAGTTAGAATCATCATACCTGAATCCACTCATTGTGCTGCTAAGGGCCTGATGACACAGATTTCATTGCTGAGTGATATTGCTTTGTAAGTAAATACCACAACTTCTTTATCCATTTTTCACTTTCTGCGATGTTGAACTTGTACTGTAAACGAGGTTCTTGTAAACAGAGCCGTTCCAAACTTTGGGGTGGCTGTGTCTTTTTGATTTTAATTTCCCTAAGCTATAGGACCATAAGTGGAAGTGCCCTAGGCTCTGTTGCTTTGTTTTTTAGATGTTTCAGGAAACACCATACACTTCTCCCAAGTGTCTGTTGGCAATTTACATCCCGCCCATCAGCATAACAATGCTCCCAGTTCTCCATGGCCTGTCCTGCCTTTCTGGATTTTACACCTTTTTCAGATGGCCCTTTTGACCGGGGGGAAGTGAGACTTCATTGTAGTGCAGATTTCCTTTGCAAGCTTGCTTGGTTGGCCAAAAAGGGCGTATGCGTTTTTTCCTGAATATATTCAGGAAAAAACGCATACGCCCTTTTTGGCCAAGTGCATCATTGTGGACATTCTGCCTCTTTTCCTATGCTTTCAATGCAATTGCAGTCTACCTCCTGAAATCGGTTTCCTGCAATTCTGCCCCGCTTTCAAGTCCTCTTGGCAGCCTTACTTCAGTCTATTTTTGGATGATAGCTGTCATTTATAACTCTACAGGTTTGTGACTTACAGTGCTCCTGAGCTCCTTTCTTCAACTCTCTTTCTTGTGATCTGGCCGCAACACCGCAGGATGGCTTCAGGTCCTAATCTGGTTCCGGCCCGGCCTGCTGAGCCTTTGGTTAATTCCTCTTCCTGGTGGGAAATGAGAGTTAAATTTGCCCGTCCAGACACCTCCAGCTGGCCTCTCATTGGTTCTCGCTCTTCCTGTTCATCTTCCGCAGAAATTGCAAACTGGGCCAAACAGGATGTTAAAGGGACTGACTCTCCAAGTGGGGAGAGTGTTAGTAAAGCGTCTGGAATGTTGCACCCGAGTACCAGGGGAGGAAAACTGAGACATATTTGAACACGTCTCCCGATCACATGGTTGATCATACTCTAGGTTCCACATGCATGTTTTAGCTGAAGGAAGAATACCTTAAACCTGGGTAGTTGAAACCCGTGGAATGGGTACCATGCAATATGACTTCAAAGGGTCTTCATTTGCTCACCGAACCTCTCCAATCCTATCACTGCTGCGTTTATGCCCCTGTACACATGCTTGATTCTCTTTCGGAGACATAGCAATCCATAGGTTTTAAGATACTTACTAGTCAGGTACATTCTTAGGCGTTTAATATGGGGTGTTGAGTCCATTTCGTTGAGCAAGGAGTAGCTCTTGTCTATTCCATATTTGGCTTAAGGAACTTTATCTGTGCTCATTTCAATCTCTGGTTTTATGCAGCACCCCAACTCACCTTTACCCTTAAGCAAGCATAAGTTGGTTTTCTAAATTTGAGACCCTGTTCTGTTCTGTAATTCAGTTCCTGTGTAGCCAAGTTTACATTCCGTGTATTACTGATATCTTATGATGTTTCTTTTCTGTGTGACTTATTTCAGTTAGAATCATCATACCTGAATCCACTCATTGTGCTGCTACGGGCCTGATGACACAGATTTCATTGCTGAGTGATATTGCTTTGTAAGTAAATATCACATCTTCTTTATCCATTTTTCACTTTCTGCGATGTTGAACTTGTATTGTAAACGAGGTTCTTGTAAACAGAGCCATTGGAAAGTTTGGGGTGGCTGTGTCTTTTTGATTTTAATTTCCCTAAGCTATAGGACCATACGTGGCAGTGCCCTAGGCTCTGTTGCTTTGTTTTTTAGATGTTTCAGGAAACACCATACACTTCTCCCAAGTGTCTGTTGGCAATTTACATCCCGCCCATCAGCATAACAAGGCTCCCAGTTCTCCATGGCCTGTCCTGCCTTTCTGGATTTTACACTTTTTTCAGATGGCCCTTTTGACCGGGGGGAAGTGAGACTTCATTGTAGTGCAGATTTCCTTTGCAAGCTTGCTTGGTTGGCCAAAAAGGGCGTATGCGTTTTTTCCTGAATATATTCAGGAAAAAACGCATACGCCCTTTTTGGCCAAGTGCATCATTGTGGACGTTCTGCCTCTTTTCCTATGCTTTCAATGCAATTCCAGTCTACCTCCTGAAATCGGTTTCCTGCAATTCTGCCCCGCTTTCAAGTCCTCTTGGCAGCCTTACTTCAGTCTATTTTTGGACGATAGCTGTCATTTATAACTCTGCAGGTTTGTGAATTACAGTGCCCCTGAGCTCCTTTCTTCAACTCGCTTTCTTGTGACCTGGCCGCAACACCGCAGGATGGCTTCAGGCCCTAATCTGGTTCCGGCACGGCACGCTGAGCGTTTGGTTAATTCCTCTTCCTGGTGGGAAATGAGAGTTAAATTTGCCCGTCCAGACACCTCCAGCTAGTCTCTCATTGGTTCTCGCTATTCCTGTTCATCTTCCGCAGAAATTGCAAACTGGGCCAAACAGGAGGTTAAAGGGACTGACTCTCCAAGTTGGAAGAGTGTTAGTAAAGCGTCTGGAATGTTGCACCCGAGTACCAGGGGAGGAAAACTGAGACATATTTGAACACGTCTCCCGTTCACATGGTTGATCATACTCTGGGTTCCACATGCATGTTTTAGCTGAAGGAAGAATACCTTAAACCTGGAGAGTTGAGACCCGTGGAATGGGTACCATGCAATATGACTTCAAAGGGTCTTCATTTGTTCACCGAACCTCTCCAATCCTATCACTGCTGCGTTTATGCCCCTGTACACACGCTTGATTCTCTTTTGGAGACATAGCAATCCATAGGTTTTAAGATACTTACTAGTCAGTTACATTCTTAGGCGTTTAATATGGGGTGTTGAGTCCATTTCGTTGAGCAAGGAGTAGCTCTTTTCTATCCCATATTTGGCTTAAGGAACTTTATCTGTGCTCATTTCAATCTCTGGTTTTATGCAGCACCCCAACTCACCTTTCCCCTGAAGCAAGCATAAGTTGGTTTTCTAAATTTGAGACCCTATTCTGTTTTGGAATGCAGTTCCTGTGTAGCCAAGTTTACATTCCGTGTATTACTGATATCTTATGATGTTTCTTTTTCTGTGTGACTTATTTCAGTTAGAATCATCATACCTTAATCCACTCATTGTGATGCTAAGGGCCTGATGACACAGATTTCATTGCTGAGTGATATTGCTTTGTAAGTAAATACCACAAGTTCTTTATCCATTTTTCACTTTCTGCGATGTTGAACTTGTACTGTAAACGAGGTTCTTGTAAACAGAGCCATTCCAATCTTTGGGGTGGCTGTGTCTTTTTGATTTTAATTTCCCTAATCTATAGGACCATAAGTGGAAGTGCCCTAGGCTCTGTTGCTTTGTTTTTTAGATGTTTCAGGAAACACCATACACTTCTCCCAAGTGTCTGTTGGCAATTTACATCCCGCCCATCAGCATAACAATGCTCCCAGTTCTCCATGGCCTGTCCTGCCTTTCTGGATTTTACACCTTTTTCAGATGGCCCTTTTGACCGGGGGGAAGTGAGACTTCATTGTAGTGCAGATTTCCTTTGCAAGCTTGCTTGGTTGGCCAAAAAGGGCGTATGCGTTTTTTCCTGAATATATTCAGGAAAAAACGCATACGCCCTTTTTGGCCAAGTGCATCATTGTGGACGTTCTGCCTCTTTTCCTATGCTTTCAATGCAATTCCAGTCTACCTCCTGAAATCGGTTTCCTGCAATTCTGCCCCGCTTTCAAGTCCTCTTGGCAGCCTTACTTCAGTCTATTTTTGGATGATAGCTGTCATTTATAACTCTGCAGGTTTGTGAATTACAGTGCTCCTGAGCTCCTTTCTTCAACTCGCTTTCTTGTGATCTGGCCGCAACACCGCAGGATGGCTTCAGGCCCTAATCTGGTTCCGGCCCGGCCTGCTGAGCCTTTGGTTAATTCCTCTTCCTGGTGGGAAATGAGAGTTAAATTTGCCCGTCCAGACACCTCCAGCTAGCCTCTCATTGGTTCTCGCTATTCCTGTTCATCTTCCGCAGAAATTGCAAACTGGACCAAACAGGATGTTAAAGGGACTGACTCTCCAAGTGGGGAGAGTGTTAGTAAAGCGTCTGGAATGTTGCACCCGAGTACCAGGGGAGGAAAACTGAGACATATTTGAACACGTCTCCCGATCACATGGTTGATCATACTCTAGGTTCCACATGCATGTTTTAGCTGAAGGAAGAATACCTTAAACCTGGGTAGTTGAAACCCGTGGAATGGGTACCATGCAATATGACTTCAAAGGGTCTTCATTTGCTCACCGAACCTCTCCAATCCTATCACTGCTGCGTTTATGCCCCTGTACACATGCTTGATTCTCTTTCGGAGACATAGCAATCCATAGGTTTTAAGATACTTACTAGTCAGGTACATTCTTAGGCGTTTAATATGGGGTGTTGAGTCCATTTCGTTGAGCAAGGAGTAGCTCTTGTCTATTCCATATTTGGCTTAAGGAACTTTATCTGTGCTCATTTCAATCTCTGGTTTTATGCAGCACCCCAACTCACCTTTCCCCTTAAGCAAGCATAAGTTGGTTTTCTAAATTTGAGACACTGTTCTGTTTTGGAATTCAGTTCCTGTGTAGCCAAGTTTACATTCCGTGTATTACTGATATCTTATGATGTTTCTTTTTCTGTGTGACTTATTTCAGTTAGAATCATCGTACCTGAATCCACTCATTGTGCTGCTAAGGGCCTGATGACACAGATTTCATTGCTGAGTGATATTGCTTTGTAAGTAAATATCACATCTTCTTTATCCATTTTTCACTTTCTGCGATGTTGAACTTGTATGGTAAACGATGTTCTTGTAAACAGAGCCGTTCCAAACTTTGGGGTGGCTGTGTCTTTTTGATTTTAATTTCCCTAAGCTATAGGACCATAAGTGGAAGTGCCCTAGGTTCTGTTGCTTTGTTTTTTACATGTTTCAGGAAACACCATACACTTCTCCCGAGTGGTTGTTGGCAATTTACATCCCGCCCATCAGCATAACAAGACTCCCAGTTCTCCATGGCCTGTCTTGCCTTTCTGGATTTTACACTTTTTTCAGATGGCCCTTTTGACCGGGGGGAAGTGAGACTTCATTGTAGTGCAGATTTCCTTTGTAAGCTTGCTTGGTTGGCCAAAAAGGGCGTATGCGTTTTTTCCTGAATATATTCAGGAAAAAACGCATACGCCCTTTTTGGCCAAGTGCATCATTGTGGACGTTCTGCCTCTTTTCCTATGCTTTCAATGCAATTCCAGTCTACCTCCTGAAATCGGTTTCCTGCAATTCTGCCCCACTTTCAAGTCCTCTTGGCAGCCTTACTTCAGTCTGTTTTTGGACGATAGCTGTCATTTATAACTCTGCAGGTTTGTGAATTACAGTGCCCCTGAGCTCCTTTCTTCAACTCGCTTTCTTGTGACCTGGCCGCAACACCGCAGGATGGCTTCAGGCCCTAATCTGGTTCTGGCACGGCACGCTGAGCCTTTGGTTAATTCCTCCTCCTGGTGGGAAATGAGAGTTAAATTTGCCCGTCCAGACACCTCCAGCTAGTCTCTCATTGGTTCTCGCTATTCCTGTTCATCTTCCGCAGAAATTGCAAACAGGGCCAAACAGGAGGTTAAAGGGACTGACTCTCCAAGTGCGGAGAGTGTTAGTAAAGCGTCTGGAATGTTGCACCCGAGTACCAGGGGAGGAAAACTGAGACATATTTGAACATGTCTCCCGATCACATGGTTGATCATACTCTAGGTTCCACATGGATGTTTTAGCTGAAGGAAGAATACCTTAAACCTGGGTAGTTGAAACCCGTGGAATGGGTACCATGCAATATGACTTCAAAGGGTCTTCATTTGCTCACCGCACATCTCCAATCCTATCACTGCTGCGTTTAAGCCCCTGTACACACGCTTGATTCTCTTTCGGAGACATAGCAATCCATAGGTTTTAAGATACTTACTAGTCAGGTACATTCTTAGGCGTTTAATATGCGGTGTTGAGTCCATTTCGTTGAGCAAGGAGTAGCTCTTGTCTATTCCATATTTGGCTTAAGGAACTTTATCTGTGCTCATTTCAATCTCTGGTTTTATGCAGCACCCCAACTCACCTTTCCCCTTAAGCAAGCATAAGTTGGTTTTCTAAATTTGAGACCCTGTTCTGTTCTGTAATTCAGTTCCTGTGTAGCCAAGTTTACATTCCGTGTATTACTGATATCTTATGACGTTTCTTTTTCTGTGTGACTTATTTCAGTTAGAATCATCGTACCTGAATCCACTCATTATGCTGCTATGGGCCTGATGACATAGATTTCATTGTTAAGTGATACTGCATTGTACGTAAGTACCACAAGTTCTTTATCCATTTTTCACTTTCTGTGATATTGAACTTGTATGGTAAACGAGGTTCTTGTAAACGGAGGCGTCCCAAACTTTGGGGTGGCTGTGTCTTTTTGATTTTAATTTCCCTAAGCTATAGGACCATAAGTGGCAGTGCCCTAGGCTCTGTTGCTTTGTTTTTTAGATGTTTCAGGAAACACCATACACTTCTCCTGAGTGGTTGTTGGCAATTTACATCCCGCCCATCAGCATAACAAGGCTCCCAGTTCTCCATGGCCTGTCCTGCCTTTCTGGATTTTACACTTTTTTCAGATGGCCCTTTTGCCCGGGGGGAAGTGAGACTTCATTGTAGTGCAGATTTCCTTTGCAAGCTTGCTTGGTTGGCCAAAAAGGGCGTATGCGTTTTTTCCTGAATATATTCAGGAAAAAACGCATACGCCCTTTTTGGCCAAGTGCATCATTGTGGACGTTCTGCCTCTTTTCCTATGCTTTCAATGCAATTCCAGTCTACCTCCTGAAATCGCTTTCCTGCAATTCTGCCCTGCTTTCAAGTCCTCTTGGCAGCCTTACTTCAGTCTATTTTTGGACGATAGCTGTCATTTATAACTCTGCAGGTTTGTGAATTACAGTGTCCCTGAGCTCCTTTCTTCAACTCGCTTTCTTTTGAACTGGCCGCAACACCGCAGGATGGCTTCAGGCCCTAATCTGGTTCCGGCACGGCACGCTGAGCCTTTGGTTATTTCCTCTTCATGGTGGGAAATGAGAGTTAAATTTGCCCGTCCAGACACCTCCAGCTAGCCTCTCATTGGTTCTCGCTATTTCTGTTCATCTTCCGCAGAAATTGCAAACTGGGCCAAACAGGAGGTTAAAGGGACTGACTCTCCAAGTCGGGAGAGTGTTAGTAAAGCGTCTGGAATGTTGCACCCGAGTACCAGGGGAGGAAAACTGAGACATATTTGAACACGTCTCCCGATCACATGGTTGATCATACTCTAGGTTCCACATGCATGTTTTAGCTGAAGGAAGAATACCTTAAACCTGGGGAGTTGAAACCCTTGTAATGGGTACCATGCAATATGACTTCAAAGGGTCTTCATTTGCTCACCGAACCTCTCCAATCCCATCACTGCTGCGTTTATGCCCCTGTACACATGCTTGATTCTCTTTCGGAGACATAGCAATCCATAGGTTTTAAGATACTTACTAGTCAGGTACATTCTTAGGCGTTTAATATGCGGTGTTGAGTCCATTTCATTGAGCAAGGAGTAGCTCTTGTCTATTCCATATTTGGCTTAAGGAACTTTATCTGTGCTCATTTCAATCTCTGGTTTTATGCAGCACCCCAACTCACCTTTACCCTTAAGCAAGCATAAGTTGGTTTTCTAAATTTGAGTCCCTGTTCTGTTCTGTAATTCAGTTCCTGTGTAGCCAAGTTTACATTCCGTGTATTACTGATATCTTATGATGTTTCTTTTTCTGTGTGACTTACTTCAGTTAGAATCATCATACCTGAATCCACTCATTGTGCTGCTAAGGGCCTGATGACACAGATTTCATTGCTGAGTGATATTGCTTTGTAAGTAAATACCACAACTTCTTTATCCATTTTTCACTTTCTGCGATGTTGAACTTGTACTGTAAACGAGGTTCTTGTAAACAGAGCCGTTCCAAAATTTGGGGTGGCTGTGTCTTTTTGATTTTAATTTCCCTAAGCTATAGGACCATAAGTGGAAGTGCCCTAGGCTCTGTTGCTTTGCTTTTTAGATGTTTCAGGAAACACCATACACTTCTCCCAAGTGTCTGTTGGCAATTTACATCCCGCCCATCAGCATAACAAGGCTCCCAGTTCTCAATTGCCTGTTGCCTTTCTGGATTTTACACTTTTTTCAGATGGCCCTTTTGACCGGGGGGAAGTGAGACTTCATTGTAGTGCAGATTTCCTTTGCAAGCTTGCTTGGTTGGCCAAAAAGGGCGTATGCGTTTTTTCCTGAATATATTCAGGAAAAAACGCATACGCCCTTTTTGGCCAAGTGCATCATTGTGGACGTTCTGCCTCTTTTCCTATGCTTTCAATGCAATTCCAGTCTACCTCCTGAAATCGGTTTCCTGCAATTCTGCCCCGCTTTCAAGTCCTCTTGGCAGCCTTACTTCAGTCTATTTTTGGACGATAGCTGTCATTTATAACTCTGCAGGTTTGTGCATTACAGTGCCCCTGAGCTCCTTTCTTCAACTTGCTTTCTTGTGACCTGGCCGCAACACCGCAGGATGGCTTCAGGCCCTAATCTGGTTCCAGCACGGCACGCTGAGCCTTTGGTTATTTCCTTTTCCTGGTGGGAAATGAGAGTTAAATTTGCCCGTCCAGACACCTCCAGCTAGTCTCTCATTGGTTCTCGCTATTCCTGTTCATCTTCCGCAGAAATTGCAAACTGGGCCAAACAGGAGGTTAAAGGGACTGACTCTCCAAGTCGGGAGAGTGTTAGTAAAGCGTCTGGAATGTTGCACCCGAGTACCAGGGGAGGAAAACTGAGACATATTTGAACACGTCTCCCGATCACATGGTTGATCATACTCTAGGTTCCACATGCATGTTTTAGCTGAAGGAAGAATACCTTAAACCTGGGGAGTTGAAACCCTTGTAATGGGTACCATGCAATATGACTTCAAAGGGTCTTCATTTGCTCACCGAACCTCTCCAATCCCATCACTGCTGCGTTTATGCCCCTGTACACATGCTTGATTCTCTTTCGGAGACATAGCAATCCATAGGTTTTAAGATACTTACTAGTCAGGTACATTCTTAGGCGTTTAATATGCGGTGTTGAGTCCATTTCATTGAGCAAGGAGTAGCTCTTGTCTATTCCATATTTGGCTTAAGGAACTTTATCTGTGCTCATTTCAATCTCTGGTTTTATGCAGCACCCCAACTCACCTTTACCCTTAAGCAAGCATAAGTTGGTTTTCTAAATTTGAGTCCCTGTTCTGTTCTGTAATTCAGTTCCTGTGTAGCCAAGTTTACATTCCGTGTATTACTGATATCTTATGATGTTTCTTTTTCTGTGTGACTTACTTCAGTTAGAATCATCATACCTGAATCCACTCATTGTGCTGCTAAGGGCCTGATGACACAGATTTCATTGCTGAGTGATATTGCTTTGTAAGTAAATACCACAACTTCTTTATCCATTTTTCACTTTCTGCGATGTTGAACTTGTACTGTAAACGAGGTTCTTGTAAACAGAGCCGTTCCAAAATTTGGGGTGGCTGTGTCTTTTTGATTTTAATTTCCCTAAGCTATAGGACCATAAGTGGAAGTGCCCTAGGCTCTGTTGCTTTGCTTTTTAGATGTTTCAGGAAACACCATACACTTCTCCCAAGTGTCTGTTGGCAATTTACATCCCGCCCATCAGCATAACAAGGCTCCCAGTTCTCAATTGCCTGTTGCCTTTCTGGATTTTACACTTTTTTCAGATGGCCCTTTTGACCGGGGGGAAGTGAGACTTCATTGTAGTGCAGATTTCCTTTGCAAGCTTGCTTGGTTGGCCAAAAAGGGCGTATGCGTTTTTTCCTGAATATATTCAGGAAAAAACGCATACGCCCTTTTTGGCCAAGTGCATCATTGTGGACGTTCTGCCTCTTTTCCTATGCTTTCAATGCAATTCCAGTCTACCTCCTGAAATCGGTTTCCTGCAATTCTGCCCCGCTTTCAAGTCCTCTTGGCAGCCTTACTTCAGTCTATTTTTGGACGATAGCTGTCATTTATAACTCTGCAGGTTTGTGCATTACAGTGCCCCTGAGCTCCTTTCTTCAACTTGCTTTCTTGTGACCTGGCCGCAACACCGCAGGATGGCTTCAGGCCCTAATCTGTTTCCAGCACGGCACGCTGAGCCTTTGGTTATTTCCTTTTCCTGGTGGGAAATGAGAGTTAAATTTGCCCGTCCAGACACCTCCAGCTAGTCTCTCATTGGTTCTCGCTATTCCTGTTCATCTTCCGCAGAAATTGCAAACTGGGCCAAACAGGAGGTTAAAGGCGCTGACTCTCCAAGTGCGGAGAGTGTTAGTAAAGCGTCTGGAATGTTGCACCCGAGTACCAGGGGAGGAAAACTGAGACATATTTGAACACGTCTCCCGTTCACATGGTTGATCATACTTGGGTTCCACATGCATGTTTTAGCTGAAGGAAGAATACCTTAAACCTGGAGAGTTGAGACCCGTGTAATGGGTACCATGCAATATGACTTCAAAGGGTCTTCATTTGCTCACCGAACCTCTCCAATCCTATCACTGCTGCGTTTATGCCCCTGTACACATGCTTGATTCTCTTTCAGAGACATAGCAATCCATAGGTTTTACGATACTTACTAGTCAGGTACATTCTTAGGCGTTTAATATGCGGTGTTGAGTCCATTTCGTTGAGCAAGGAGTAGCTCTTGTCTATTCCATATTTGGCTTAAGGAACTTTATCTGTGCTCATTTCAATCTCTGGTTTTATGCAGCACCCCAACTCACCTTTCCCCTTAAGCAAGCATAAGTTGGTTTTCTAAATTTGAGACCCTGTTCTGTTCTGTAATTCAGTTCCTGTGTAGCCAAGTTTACATTCCGTGTATTACTGATATCTTATGATGTTTCTTTTTCTGTGTGACTTATTTCAGTTAGAATCATCATACCTGAATCCACTCATTGTGATGCTAAGGGCCTGATGACATAGATTTCATTGCTGAGTGATATTGCTTTGTAAGTAAATACCACAACTTCTTTATCCATTTTTCACTTTCTGCGATGTTGAACTTGTACTGTAAACGAGGTTCTTGTAAACAGAGGCGTCCCAAACTTTGGGGTGGCTGTGTCTTTTTGATTTTAATTTCCCTAAGCTATAGGACCATAAGTGGCAGTGCCCTAGGCTCTGTTGCTTTGTTTTTTAGATGTTTCAGGAAACACCATACACTTCTCCGGAGTGTCTGTTGGCAATTTACATCCCGCCCATCAGCATAACAAGGCTCCCAGTTCTCCATGGCCTGTCCTGCCTTTCTGGATTTTACACTTTTTTCAGATGGCCCTTTTGACCGGGGGGAAGTGAGACTTCATTGTAGTGCAGATTTCCTTTGCAAGCTTGCTTGGTTGGCCAAAAAGGGCGTATGCGTTTTTTCCTGAATATATTCAGGAAAAAACGCATACGCCCTTTTTGGCCAAGTGCATCATTGTGGACGTTCTGCCTCTTTTCCTATGCTTTCAATGCAATTCCAGTCTACCTCCTGAAATCGGTTTCCTGCAATTCTGCCCCGCTTTCAAGTCCTCTTGGCAGCCTTACTTCAGTCTATTTTTGGACGATAGCTGTCATTTATAACTCTGCAGGTTTGTGAATTACAGTGCCCCTGAGCTCCTTTCTTCAACTCGCTTTCTTGTGACCTGGCCGCAACACCGCAGGATGGCTTCAGGCCCTAATCTGGTTCCGGTACGGCACGCTGAGCCTTTGGTTAATTCCTCTTCCTGGTGGGAAATGAGAGTTAAATTTGCCCGTCCAGACACCTCCAGCTAGCCTCTCATTGGTTCTCGCTATTCCTGTTCATCTTCCGCAGAAATTGCAAACTGGGCCAAACAGGAGGTTAAAGGCGCTGACTCTCCAAGTGGGGAGAGTGTTAGTAAAGCGTCTGGAATGTTGCACCCGAGTACCAGGGCAGGAAAACTGAGACATATTTGAACACGTCTCCCGTTCACATGGTTGATCATACTTGGGTTCCACATGCATGTTTTAGCTGAAGGAAGAATACCTTAAACCTGGAGAGTTGAGACCCGTGTAATGGGTACCATGCAATATGACTTCAAAGGGTCTTCATTTGCTCACCGAACCTCTCCAATCCTATCACTGCTGCGTTTATTCCCCTGTACACACGCTTGATTCTCTTTTGGAGACATAGCAATCCATAGGTTTTAAGATACTTACTAGTCAGGTACATTCTTAGGCGTTTAATATGTGGTGTTGAGTCCATTTCGTTGAGCAAGGAGTAGCTCTTGTCTATTCCATATTTGACTTAAGGAACTTTATCTGTGCTCATTTCAATCTCTGGTTTTATGCAGCACCCCAACTCACCTTTACCCTTAAGCAAGCATAAGTTGGTTTTCTAAATTTGAGACCCTGTTCTGTTCTGTAATTCAGTTCCTGTGTAGCCAAGTTTACATTCCGTGTATTACTGATATCTTATGATGTTTCTTTTTCTGTGTGACTTACTTCAGTTAGAATCATCATACCTGAATCCACTCATTGTGTTGCTAAGGGCCTGATGACACAGATTTCATTGCTGAATGATATTGCTTTGTAAGTAAATACCACAACTTCTTTATCCATTTTTCACTTTCTGCGATGTTGAACTTGTACTGTAAACGAGGTTCTTGTAAACAGAGCCGTTCCAAACTTTGGGGTGGCTGTGTCTTTTAGATTTTAATTTCCCTAAGCTATAGGACCATAAGTGGAAGTGCCCTAGGTTCTGTTGCTTTGTTTTTTAGATGTTTCTGGAAACACCATACACTTCTCCCGAGTGGTTGTTGGCAATTTACATCCCGCCCATCAGCATAACAAGGCTCCCAGTTCTCCATGGCCTGTCCTGCCTTTCTGGATTTTACACTTTATTCAGATGGCCCTTTTGACCGGGGGGAAGTGAGACTTCATTGTAGTGCAGATTTCCTTTGCAAGCTTGCTTGGTTGGCCAAAAAGGGCGTATGCGTTTTTTCCTGAATATATTCAGGAAAAAACGCATACGCCCTTTTTGGCCAAGTGCATCATTGTGGACGTTCTGCCTCTTTTCCTATGCTTTCAATGCAGTTCCAGTCTACCTCCTGAAATCGGTTTCCTGCAATTCTGCCCCGCTTTCAAGTCCTCTTGGCAGCCTTACTTCAGTCTATTTTTGGACGATAGCTGTCATTTATAACTCTGCAGGTTTGTGAATTACAGTGCCCCTGAGCTCCTTTCTTCAACTCGCTTTCTTTTGAGCTGGCCGCAACACCGCAGGGTGGCTTCAGGTCCTAATCTGGTTCCGGTACGGCACGCTGAGCCTTTGGTTATTTCCTCTTCCTGGTGGGAAATGAGAGTTAAATTTGCCCGTCCAGACACCTCCAGCTAGCCTCTCATTGGTTCTCGCTATTCCTGTTCATCTTCCGCAGAAATTGCAAACTGGGCCAAACAGGAGGTTAAAGGCGCTGACTCTCCAAGTGGGGAGAGTGTTAGTAAAGCGTCTGGAATGTTGCACCCGAGTACCAGGGGAGGAAAACTGAGACATATTAGAACACGTCTCCCGTTCACATGGTTGATCATACTTGGGTTCCACATGCATGTTTTAGCTGAAGGAAGAATACCTTAAACCTGGAGAGTTGAGACCCGTGTAATGGGTACCATGCAATATGACTTCAAAGGTTCTTTATTTGCTCACCGAACCTCACCAATCCTATCACTGCTGCTTTTATGCCCCTGTACACATGCTTGATTCTCTTTCGGAGACATAGCAATCCATAGGTTTTAAGATACTTACTAGTCAGGTACATTCTTAGGCGTTTAATATGCGGTGTTGAGTCCATTTCGTTGAGCAAGGAGTAGCTCTTGTCTATTCCATATTTGACTTAAGGAACTTTATCTGTGCTCATTTCAATCTCTGGTTTTATGCAGCACCCCAACTCACCTTTACCCTTAAGCAAGCATAAGTTGGTTTTCTAAATTTGAGACCCTGTTCTGTTCTGTAATTCAGTTCCTGTGTAGCCAAGTTTACATTCCGTGTATTACTGATATCTTATGATGTTTCTTTTTCTGTGTGACTTATTTCAGTTAGAATCATCATACCTGAATCCACTCATTGTGATGCTAAGGGCCTGATGACATAGATTTCATTGCTGAGTGATATTGCTTTGTAAGTAAATACCACAACTTCTTTATCCATTTTTCACTTTCTGCGATGTTGAACTTGTACTGTAAACGAGGTTCTTGTAAACAGAGGCGTCCCAAACTTTGGGGTGGCTGTGTCTTTTTGATTTTAATTTCCCTAAGCTATAGGACCATAAGTGGCAGTGCCCTAGGCTCTGTTGCTTTGTTTTTTAGATGTTTCAGGAAACACCATACACTTCTCCGGAGTGTCTGTTGGCAATTTACATCCCGCCCATCAGCATAACAAGGCTCCCAGTTCTCCATGGCCTGTCCTGCCTTTCTGGATTTTACACTTTTTTCAGATGGCCCTTTTGACCGGGGGGAAGTGAGACTTCATTGTAGTGCAGATTTCCTTTGCAAGCTTGCTTGGTTGGCCAAAAAGGGCGTATGCGTTTTTTCCTGAATATATTCAGGAAAAAACGCATACGCCCTTTTTGGCCAAGTGCATCATTGTGGACGTTCTGCCTCTTTTCCTATGCTTTCAATGCAATTCCAGTCTACCTCCTGAAATCGGTTTCCTGCAATTCTGCCCCGCTTTCAAGTCCTCTTGGCAGCCTTACTTCAGTCTATTTTTGGACGATAGCTGTCATTTATAACTCTGCAGGTTTGTGAATTACAGTGCCCCTGAGCTCCTTTCTTCAACTCGCTTTCTTGTGACCTGGCCGCAACACCGCAGGATGGCTTCAGGCCCTAATCTGGTTCCGGTACGGCACGCTGAGCCTTTGGTTAATTCCTCTTCCTGGTGGGAAATGAGAGTTAAATTTGCCCGTCCAGACACCTCCAGCTAGCCTCTCATTGGTTCTCGCTATTCCTGTTCATCTTCCGCAGAAATTGCAAACTGGGCCAAACAGGCGGTTAAAGGCGCTGACTCTCCAAGTGGGGAGAGTGTTAGTAAAGCGTCTGGAATGTTGCACCCGAGTACCAGGGCAGGAAAACTGAGACATATTTGAACACGTCTCCCGTTCACATGGTTGATCATACTTGGGTTCCACATGCATGTTTTAGCTGAAGGAAGAATACCTTAAACCTGGAGAGTTGAGACCCGTGTAATGGGTACCATGCAATATGACTTCAAAGGGTCTTCATTTGCTCACCGAACCTCTCCAATCCTATCACTGCTGCGTTTATTCCCCTGTACACACGCTTGATTCTCTTTTGGAGACATAGCAATCCATAGGTTTTAAGATACTTACTAGTCAGGTACATTCTTAGGCGTTTAATATGTGGTGTTGAGTCCATTTCGTTGAGCAAGGAGTAGCTCTTGTCTATTCCATATTTGACTTAAGGAACTTTATCTGTGCTCATTTCAATCTCTGGTTTTATGCAGCACCCCAACTCACCTTTACCCTTAAGCAAGCATAAGTTGGTTTTCTAAATTTGAGACCCTGTTCTGTTCTGTAATTCAGTTCCTGTGTAGCCAAGTTTACATTCCGTGTATTACTGATATCTTATGATGTTTCTTTTTCTGTGTGACTTACTTCAGTTAGAATCATCATACCTGAATCCACTCATTGTGTTGCTAAGGGCCTGATGACACAGATTTCATTGCTGAATGATATTGCTTTGTAAGTAAATACCACAACTTCTTTATCCATTTTTCACTTTCTGCGATGTTGAACTTGTACTGTAAACGAGGTTCTTGTAAACAGAGCCGTTCCAAACTTTGGGGTGGCTGTGTCTTTTAGATTTTAATTTCCCTAAGCTATAGGACCATAAGTGGAAGTGCCCTAGGTTCTGTTGCTTTGTTTTTTAGATGTTTCTGGAAACACCATACACTTCTCCCGAGTGGTTGTTGGCAATTTACATCCCGCCCATCAGCATAACAAGGCTCCCAGTTCTCCATGGCCTGTCCTGCCTTTCTGGATTTTACACTTTATTCAGATGGCCCTTTTGACCGGGGGGAAGTGAGACTTCATTGTAGTGCAGATTTCCTTTGCAAGCTTGCTTGGTTGGCCAAAAAGGGCGTATGCGTTTTTTCCTGAATATATTCAGGAAAAAACGCATACGCCCTTTTTGGCCAAGTGCATCATTGTGGACGTTCTGCCTCTTTTCCTATGCTTTCAATGCAATTCCAGTCTACCTCCTGAAATCGGTTTCCTGCAATTCTGCCCCGCTTTCAAGTCCTCTTGGCAGCCTTACTTCAGTCTATTTTTGGACGATAGCTGTCATTTATAACTCTGCAGGTTTGTGAATTACAGTGCCCCTGAGCTCCTTTCTTCAACTCGCTTTCTTTTGAGCTGGCCGCAACACCGCAGGGTGGCTTCAGGTCCTAATCTGGTTCCGGTACGGCACGCTGAGCCTTTGGTTATTTCCTCTTCCTGGTGGGAAATGAGAGTTAAATTTGCCCGTCCAGACACCTCCAGCTAGCCTCTCATTGGTTCTCGCTATTCCTGTTCATCTTCCGCAGAAATTGCAAACTGGGCCAAACAGGAGGTTAAAGGCGCTGACTCTCCAAGTGGGGAGAGTGTTAGTAAAGCGTCTGGAATGTTGCACCCGAGTACCAGGGGAGGAAAACTGAGACATATTAGAACACGTCTCCCGTTCACATGGTTGATCATACTTGGGTTCCACATGCATGTTTTAGCTGAAGGAAGAATACCTTAAACCTGGAGAGTTGAGACCCGTGTAATGGGTACCATGCAATATGACTTCAAAGGTTCTTTATTTGCTCACCGAACCTCACCAATCCTATCACTGCTGCTTTTATGCCCCTGTACACATGCTTGATTCTCTTTCGGAGACATAGCAATCCATAGGTTTTAAGATACTTACTAGTCAGGTACATTCTTAGGCGTTTAATATGCGGTGTTGAGTCCATTTCGTTGAGCAAGGAGTAGCTCTTGTCTATTCCATATTTGACTTAAGGAACTTTATCTGTGCTCATTTCAATCTCTGGTTTTATGCAGCACCCCAACTCACCTTTACCCTTAAGCAAGCATAAGTTGGTTTTCTAAATTTGAGACCCTGTTCTGTTCTGTAATTCAGTTCCTGTGTAGCCAAGTTTACATTCCGTGTATTACTGATATCTTATGATGTTTCTTTTTCTGTGTGACTTACTTCAGTTAGAATCATCATACCTGAATCCACTCATTGTGCTGCTAAGGGCCTGATGACATAGATTTCATTGCTGAATGATATTGATTTGTAAGTGAATACCACAACTTCTTTATCCATTTTTCACTTTCTGCGATGTTGAACTTGTACTGTAAACGAGGTTCTTGTAAACAGAGCCGTTCCAAACTTTGGGGTGGCTGTGTCTTTTCGATTTTAATTTCCCTAAGCTATAGGACCATAAGTGGAAGTGCCCTAGGCTCTGTTGCTTTGTTTTTTAGATGTTTCAGGAAACACCATACACTTCTCCCAAGTGTCTGTTGGCAATTTACATCCCGCCCATCAGCATAACAAGGCTCCCAGTTCTCAATGGCCTGTTGCCTTTCTGGATTTTACACTTTTTTCAGATGGCCCTTTTGGCTGGGGGGAAGTGAGACTTCATTGTAGTGCAGATTTCCTTTGCAAGCTTGCTTGGTTGGCCAAAAAGGGCGTATGCGTTTTTTCCTGAATATATTCAGGGAAAAACGCATACGCCCTTTTTGGCCAAGTGCATCATTGTGGACGTTCTGCCTCTTTTCCTATGCTTTCAATGCAATTCCAGTCTACCTCCTGAAATCGGTTTCCTGCAATTCTGCCCCGCTTTCAAGTCCTCTTGGCAGCCTTACTTCAGTCTATTTTTGGACGATAGCTGTCATTTATAACTCTGCAGGTTTGTGAATTACAGTGCCCCTGAGCTCCTTTATTCAACTCGCTTTCTTGTGACCTGGCCGCAACACCGCAGGATGGCTTCAGGCCCTAATCTGGTTCCGGCCCGGCACGCTGAGCCTTTGGTTAATTCCTCTTCCTGGTGGGAAATGAGAGTTAATTTGCCCGTCCAGACACCTCCAGCTAGCCTCTCATTGGTTCTCGCTATTCCTGTTCATCTTCCGCAGAAATTGCAAACTGGGCCAAACAGGAGGTTAAAGGGACTGACTCTCCAAGTGGGGAGAGTGTTAGTAAAGCGTCTGGAATGTTGCACCCGAGTACCAGGGGAGGAAAACTGAGACATATTTGAACACGTCTCCCGATCACATGGTTGATCATACTCTAGGTTCCATATGCATGTTTTAGCTGAAGGAAGAATACCTTAAACCTGGGTAGTTGAAACCCGTGGAATGGGTACCATGCAATATGACTTCAAAGGGTCTTCATTTGCTCACCGAAACTCTCCAATCCTATCACTGCTGCGTTTATGCCCCTGTACACATGCTTGATTCTCTTTCGGAGACATAGCAATCCATAGGTTTTAAGATACTTACAAGTCAGGTACATTCTTAGGCGTTTAATATGCGGTGTTGAGTCCATTTCGTTGAGCAAGGAGTAGCTCTTGTCTATTCCATATTTGGCTTAAGGAACTTTATCTGTGCTCATTTCAATCTCTGGTTTTATGCAGCACCCCAACTCACCTTTCCCCTTAAGCAAGCATAAGTTGTTTTTCTAAATTTGAGACCCTGTTCTGTTCTGTAATTCAGTTCCTGTGTAGCCAAGTTTCCATTCCGTGTATTACTGATATCCTATGATGTTTCTTTTTCTGTGTGACTTATTTCAGTTAGAATCATCATACCTGAATCCACTCATTGTGCTGCTAAGGGCCTGATGACATAGATTTCATTGCTGAGTGATATTGATTTGTAAGTGAATACCACAACTTCTTTATCCATTTTTCACTTTCTGCGATGTTGAACTTGTACTGTAAACGAGGTTCTTGTAAACAGAGCCGTTCCAAACTTTGGGGTGGCTGTGTCTTTTTGATTTTAATTTCCCTAAGCTATAGGACCATAAGTGGCAGTGCCCTAGGCTCTGTTGCTTTGTTTTTTAGATGTTTCAGGAAACACCATACACTTCTCCCAAGTGTCTGTTGGCAATTTACATCCCGCCCATCAGCATAACAAGGCTCCCAGTTCTCAATGGCCTGTTGCCTTTCTGGATTTTACACTTTTTTCAGATGGCCCTTTTGACCGGGGGGAAGTGAGACTTCATTGTAGTGCAGATTTCCTTTGCAAGCTTGGTTGGTTGGCCAAAAAGGGCGTATGCGTTTTTTCCTGAATATATCCAGGAAAAAACGCATACGCCCTTTTTGGCCACGTGCATCATTGTGGACGTTCTGCCTCTTTTCCTATGCTTTCAATGCAATTGCAGTCTACCTCCTGAAATCGGTTTCCTGCAATTCTGCCCCGCTTTCAAGTCCTCTTGGCAGCCTTACTTCAGTCTATTTTTGGACGATAGCTGTCATTTATAACTCTGCAGGTTTGTGAATTACAGTGCTCCTGAGCTCCATTCTTCAACTCGCTTTCTTGTGACCTGGCCGCAACACCGCAGGATGGCTTCAGGCCCTAATCTGGTTCCGGCCCGGCCTGCTGAGCCTTTGGTTAATTCCTCTTCCTGGTGGGAAATGAGAGTTAAATTTGCCCGTCCAGACACCTCCAGCTAGCCTCTCATTGGTTCTCGCTATTCCTGTTCATCTTCCGCAGAAATTGCAAACTGGGCCAAACAGGATGTTAAAGGGACTGACTCTCCAAGTGGGGAGAGTGTTAGTAAAGCGTCTGGAATGTTGCACCCGAGTACCAGGGGAGGAAAACTGAGACATATTTGAACACGTCTCCCGTTCACATGGTTGATCATACTTGGGTTCCACATGCATGTTTTAGCTGAAGGAAGAATACCTTAAACCTGGAGAGTTGAGACCCGTGTAATGGGTACCATGCAGTATGACTTCAAAGGGTCTTCATTTGCTCACCGAACCTCTCCAATCCTATCACTGCTGCGTTTATGCCCCTGTACACATGCTTGATTCTCTTTTGGAGACATAGCAATCCATAGGTTTTACGATACTTACTAGTCAGGTACATTCTTAGGCGTTTAATATGCGGTGTTGAGTCCATTTCGTTGAGCAAGGAGTAGCTCTTGTCTATTCCATATTTGACTTAAGGAACTTAATCTGTGCTCATTTCAATCTCTGGTTTTATGCAGCACCCCAACTCACCTTTACCCTTAAGCAAGCATAAGTTGGTTTTCTAAATTTGAGACCCTGTTCTGTTCTGTAATTCAGTTCCTGTGTAGCCAAGTTTACATTCCGTGTATTACTGATAACTTATGATGTTTCTTTTTCTGTGTGACTTAGTTCAGTTAGAATCATCATACCTGAATCCACTCATTGTGATGCTAAGGGCCTGATGACATAGATTTCATTGCTGAGTGATATTGCTTTGTAAGTAAATACCACAACTTTATCCATTTTTCACTTTCTGCGATGTTGAACTTGTACTGTAAACGAGGTTCTTGTAAACAGAGGCGTCCCAAACTTTGGGGTGGCTGTGTCTTTTTGATTTTAATTTCCCTAAGCTATAGGACCATAAGTGGCAGTGCCCTAGGCTCTGTTGCTTTGTTTTTTAGATGTTTCAGGAAACACCATACACTTCTCCCGAGTGTCTGTTGGCAATTTACATCCCGCCCATCAGCATAACAAGGCTCCCAGTTCTCCATGGCCTGTCCTGCCTTTCTGGATTTTACACTTTTTTCAGATGGCCCTTTTGACCGGGGGGAAGTGAGACTTCATTGTAGTGCAGATTTCCTTTGCAAGCTTGCTTGGTTGGCCAAAAAGTGCGTATGCGTTTTTTCCTGAATATATTCAGGAAAAAACGCATACGCCCTTTTTGGCCAAGTGCATCATTGTGGACGTTCTGCCTCTTTTCCTATGCTTTCAATGCAATTCCAGTCTACCTCCTGAAATCGGTTTCCTGCAATTCTGCCCCGCTTTCAAGTCCTCTTGGCAGCCTTACTTCAGTCTATTTTTGGACGATAGCTGTCATTTATAACTCTGCAGGTTTGTGAATTACAGTGCCCCTGAGCTCCTTTCTTCAACTCGCTTTCTTTTGAGCTGGCCGCAACACCGCAGGATGGCTTCAGGCCCTAATCTGGTTCCGGTACGGCACGCTGAGCCTTTGGTTATTTCCTCTTCCTGGTGGGAAATGAGAGTTAAATTTGCCCGTCCAGACACCTCCGGGTAGCCTCTCATTGGTTCTCGCTATTCCTGTTCATCTTCCGCAGAAATTGCAAACTGGGCCAAACAGGAGGTTAAAGGCGCTGACTCTCCAAGTGGGGAGAGTGTTAGTAAAGCGTCTGGAATGTTGCACCCGAGTACCAGGGGAGGAAAACTGAGACATATTTGAACACGTCTCCCGTTCACATGGTTGATCATACTTGGGTTCCACATGCATGTTTTAGCTGAAGGAAGAATACCTTAAACCTGGAGAGTTGAGACCCGTGTAATGGGTACCATGCAATATGACTTCAAAGGGTCTTCATTTGCTCACCGAACCTCTCCAATCCTATCACTGCTGCTTTTATGCCCCTGTACACATGCTTGATTCTCTTTCGGAGACATAGCAATCCATAGGTTTTACGATACTTACTAGTCAGGTACATTCTTAGGCGTTTAATATGCGGTGTTGAGTCCATTTCGTTGAGCAAGGAGTAGCTCTTGTCTATTCCATATTTGACTTAAGGAACTTTATCTGTGCTCATTTCAATCTCTGGTTTTATGCAGCACCCCAACTCACCTTTACCCTTAAGCAAGCATAAGTTGGTTTTCTAAATTTGAGACCCTGTTCTGTTCTGTAATTCAGTTCCTGTGTAGCCAAGTTTACATTCCGTGTATTACTGATAACTTATGATGTTTCTTTTTCTGTGTGACTTAGTTCAGTTAGAATCATCATACCTGAATCCACTCATTGTGATGCTAAGGGCCTGATGACATAGATTTCATTGCTGAGTGATATTGCTTTGTAAGTAAATACCACAACTTTATCCATTTTTCACTTTCTGCGATGTTGAACTTGTACTGTAAACGAGGTTCTTGTAAACAGAGGCGTCCCAAACTTTGGGGTGGCTGTGTCTTTTTGATTTTAATTTCCCTAAGCTATAGGACCATAAGTGGCAGTGCCCTAGGCTCTGTTGCTTTGTTTTTTAGATGTTTCAGGAAACACCATACACTTCTCCCGAGTGTCTGTTGGCAATTTACATCCCGCCCATCAGCATAACAAGGCTCCCAGTTCTCCATGGCCTGTCCTGCCTTTCTGGATTTTACACTTTTTTCAGATGGCCCTTTTGACCGGGGGGAAGTGAGACTTCATTGTAGTGCAGATTTCCTTTGCAAGCTTGCTTGGTTGGCCAAAAAGGGCGTATGCGTTTTTTCCTGAATATATTCAGGAAAAAACGCATACGCCCTTTTTGGCCAAGTGCATCATTGTGGACGTTCTGCCTCTTTTCCTATGCTTTCAATGCAATTCCAGTCTACCTCCTGAAATCGGTTTCCTGCAATTCTGCCCCGCTTTCAAGTCCTCTTGGCAGCCTTACTTCAGTCTATTTTTGGACGATAGCTGTCATTTATAACTCTGCAGGTTTGTGAATTACAGTGCCCCTGAGCTCCTTTCTTCAACTCGCTTTCTTGTGAGCTGGCCGCAACACCGCAGGATGGCTTCAGGCCCTAATCTGGTTCCGGTACGGCACGCTGAGCCTTTGGTTATTTCCTCTTCCTGGTGGGAAATGAGAGTTAAATTTGCCCGTCCAGACACCTCCAGCTAGCCTCTCATTGGTTCTCGCTATTCCTGTTCATCTTCCGCAGAAATTGCAAACTGGGCCAAACAGGAGGTTAAAGGGACTGACTCTCCAAGTGGGGAGAGTGTTAGTAAAGCTTCTGGAATGTTGCACCCGAGTACCAGGGGAGGAAAACTGAGACATATTTGAACACGTCTCCCGATCACATGGTTGATCATACTCTAGGTTCCATATGCATGTTTTAGCTGAAGGAAGAATACCTTAAACCTGGGTAGTTGAAACCCGTGGAATGGGTACCATGCAATATGACTTCAAAGGGTCTTCATTTGCTCACCGAAACTCTCCAATCCTATCACTGCTGCGTTTATGCCCCTGTACACATGCTTGATTCTCTTTCGGAGACATAGCAATCCATAGGTTTTAAGATACTTACAAGTCAGGTACATTCTTAGGCGTTTAATATGCGGTGTTGAGTCCATTTCGTTGAGCAAGGAGTAGCTCTTGTCTATTCCATATTTGGCTTAAGGAACTTTATCTGTGCTCATTTCAATCTCTGGTTTTATGCAGCACCCCAACTCACCTTTCCCCTTAAGCAAGCATAAGTTGTTTTTCTAAATTTGAGACCCTGTTCTGTTCTGTAATTCAATTCCTGTGTAGCCAAGTTTCCATTCCGTGTATTACTGATATCCTATGATGTTTCTTTTTCTGTGTGACTTATTTCAGTTAGAATCATCATACCTGAATCCACTCATTGTGCTGCTAAGGGCCTGATGACATAGATTTCATTGCTGAGTGATATTGATTTGTAAGTGAATACCACAACTTCTTTATCCATTTTTCACTTTCTGCGATGTTGAACTTGTACTGTAAACGAGGTTCTTGTAAACAGAGCCGTTCCAAACTTTGGGGTGGCTGTGTCTTTTTGATTTTAATTTCCCTAAGCTATAGGACCATAAGTGGCAGTGCCCTAGGCTCTGTTGCTTTGTTTTTTAGATGTTTCAGGAAACACCATACACTTCTCCCAAGTGTCTGTTGGCAATTTACATCCCGCCCATCAGCATAACAAGGCTCCCAGTTCTCAATGGCCTGTTGCCTTTCTGGATTTTACACTTTTTTCAGATGGCCCTTTTGACCGGGGGGAAGTGAGACTTCATTGTAGTGCAGATTTCCTTTGCAAGCTTGGTTGGTTGGCCAAAAAGGGCGTATGCGTTTTTTCCTGAATATATCCAGGAAAAAACGCATACGCCCTTTTTGGCCAAGTGCATCATTGTGGACGTTCTGCCTCTTTTCCTATGCTTTCAATGCAATTGCAGTCTACCTCCTGAAATCGGTTTCCTGCAATTCTGCCCCGCTTTCAAGTCCTCTTGGCAGCCTTACTTCAGTCTATTTTTGGACGATAGCTGTCATTTATAACTCTGCAGGTTTGTGAATTACAGTGCTCCTGAGCTCCATTCTTCAACTCGCTTTCTTGTGACCTGGCCGCAACACCGCAGGATGGCTTCAGGCCCTAATCTGGTTCCGGCCCGGCCTGCTGAGCCTTTGGTTAATTCCTCTTCCTGGTGGGAAATGAGAGTTAAATTTGCCCGTCCAGACACCTCCAGCTAGCCTCTCATTGGTTCTCGCTATTCCTGTTCATCTTCCGCAGAAATTGCAAACTGGGCCAAACAGGATGTTAAAGGGACTGACTCTCCAAGTGGGGAGAGTGTTAGTAAAGCGTCTGGAATGTTGCACCCGAGTACCAGGGGAGGAAAACTGAGACATATTTGAACACGTCTCCCGTTCACATGGTTGATCATACTTGGGTTCCACATGCATGTTTTAGCTGAAGGAAGAATACCTTAAACCTGGAGAGTTGAGACCCGTGTAATGGGTACCATGCAGTATGACTTCAAAGGGTCTTCATTTGCTCACCGAACCTCTCCAATCCTATCACTGCTGCGTTTATGCCCCTGTACACATGCTTGATTCTCTTTTGGAGACATAGCAATCCATAGGTTTTACGATACTTACTAGTCAGGTACATTCTTAGGCGTTTAATATGCGGTGTTGAGTCCATTTCGTTGAGCAAGGAGTAGCTCTTGTCTATTCCATATTTGACTTAAGGAACTTAATCTGTGCTCATTTCAATCTCTGGTTTTATGCAGCACCCCAACTCACCTTTACCCTTAAGCAAGCATAAGTTGGTTTTCTAAATTTGAGACCCTGTTCTGTTCTGTAATTCAGTTCCTGTGTAGCCAAGTTTACATTCCGTGTATTACTGATAACTTATGATGTTTCTTTTTCTGTGTGACTTAGTTCAGTTAGAATCATCATACCTGAATCCACTCATTGTGATGCTAAGGGCCTGATGACATAGATTTCATTGCTGAGTGATATTGCTTTGTAAGTAAATACCACAACTTTATCCATTTTTCACTTTCTGCGATGTTGAACTTGTACTGTAAACGAGGTTCTTGTAAACAGAGGCGTCCCAAACTTTGGGGTGGCTGTGTCTTTTTGATTTTAATTTCCCTAAGCTATAGGACCATAAGTGGCAGTGCCCTAGGCTCTGTTGCTTTGTTTTTTAGATGTTTCAGGAAACACCATACACTTCTCCCGAGTGTCTGTTGGCAATTTACATCCCGCCCATCAGCATAACAAGGCTCCCAGTTCTCCATGGCCTGTCCTGCCTTTCTGGATTTTACACTTTTTTCAGATGGCCCTTTTGACCGGGGGGAAGTGAGACTTCATTGTAGTGCAGATTTCCTTTGCAAGCTTGCTTGGTTGGCCAAAAAGGGCGTATGCGTTTTTTCCTGAATATATTCAGGAAAAAACGCATACGCCCTTTTTGGCCAAGTGCATCATTGTGGACGTTCTGCCTCTTTTCCTATGCTTTCAATGCAATTCCAGTCTACCTCCTGAAATCGGTTTCCTGCAATTCTGCCCCGCTTTCAAGTCCTCTTGGCAGCCTTACTTCAGTCTATTTTTGGACGATAGCTGTCATTTATAACTCTGCAGGTTTGTGAATTACAGTGCCCCTGAGCTCCTTTCTTCAACTCGCTTTCTTGTGAGCTGGCCGCAACACCGCAGGATGGCTTCAGGCCCTAATCTGGTTCCGGTACGGCACGCTGAGCCTTTGGTTATTTCCTCTTCCTGGTGGGAAATGAGAGTTAAATTTGCCCGTCCAGACACCTCCGGGTAGCCTCTCATTGGTTCTCGCTATTCCTGTTCATCTTCCGCAGAAATTGCAAACTGGGCCAAACAGGAGGTTAAAGGCGCTGACTCTCCAAGTGGGGAGAGTGTTAGTAAAGCGTCTGGAATGTTGCACCCGAGTACCAGGGGAGGAAAACTGAGACATATTTGAACACGTCTCCCGTTCACATGGTTGATCATACTTGGGTTCCACATGCATGTTTTAGCTGAAGGAAGAATACCTTAAACCTGGAGAGTTGAGACCCGTGTAATGGGTACCATGCAATATGACTTCAAAGGGTCTTCATTTGCTCACCGAACCTCTCCAATCCTATCACTGCTGCGTTTATGCCCCTGTACACATGCTTGATTCTCTTTCGGAGACATAGCAATCCATAGGTTTTACGATACTTACTAGTCAGGTACATTCTTAGGCGTTTAATATGCGGTGTTGAGTCCATTTCGTTGAGCAAGGAGTAGCTCTTGTCTATTCCATATTTGACTTAAGGAACTTTATCTGTGCTCATTTCAATCTCTGGTTTTATGCAGCACCCCAACTCACCTTTACCCTTAAGCAAGCATAAGTTGGTTTTCTAAATTTGAGACCCTGTTCTGTTCTGTAATTCAGTTCCTGTGTAGCCAAGTTTACATTCCGTGTATTACTGATAACTTATGATGTTTCTTTTTCTGTGTGACTTAGTTCAGTTAGAATCATCATACCTGAATCCACTCATTGTGATGCTAAGGGCCTGATGACATAGATTTCATTGCTGAGTGATATTGCTTTGTAAGTAAATACCACAACTTTATCCATTTTTCACTTTCTGCGATGTTGAACTTGTACTGTAAACGAGGTTCTTGTAAACAGAGGCGTCCCAAACTTTGGGGTGGCTGTGTCTTTTTGATTTTAATTTCCCTAAGCTATAGGACCATAAGTGGCAGTGCCCTAGGCTCTGTTGCTTTGTTTTTTAGATGTTTCAGGAAACACCATACACTTCTCCCGAGTGGTTGTTGGCAATTTACATCCCGCCCATCAGCATAACAAGGCTCCCAGTTCTCCATGGCCTGTTGCCTTTCTGGATTTTACACTTTTTTCAAATGGCCCTTTTGACCGGGGGGAAGTGAGACTTCATTGTAGTGCAGATTTCCTTTGCAAGCTTGCTTGGTTGGCCAAAAAGGGCGTATGCGTTTTTTCCTGAATATATTCAGGAAAAAACGCATACGCCCTTTTTGGCCAAGTGCATCATTGTGGACGTTCTGCCTCTTTTCCTATGCTTTCAATGCAATTCCAGTCTACCTCCTGAAATCGGTTTCCTGCAATTCTGCCCCGCTTTCAAGTCCTCTTGGCAGCCTTACTTCAGTCTATTTTTGGACGATAGCTGTCATTTATAACTCTGCAGGTTTGTGAATTACAGTGCCCCTGAGCTCCTTTCTTCAACTCGCTTTCTTGTGACCTGGCCGCAACACCGCAGGATGGCTTCAGGCCTAATCTGGTTCCGGCCCGGCATGCTGAGCCTTTGGTTAATTCCTCTTCCTGGTGGGAAATGAGAGTTAAATTTGCCCGTCCAGACACCTACAGCTAGCCTCTCATTGGTTCTTGCTATTCCTGTTCATCTTCCGCAGAAATTGCAAACTGGGCCAAACAGGAGGTTAAAGGGACTGACTCTCCAAGTGGGGAGAGTGTTAGTAAAGCGTCTGGAATGTTGCACCCGAGTACCAGGGGAGGAAAACTGAGACATATTTGAACACGTCTCCCGATCACATGGTTGATCATACTCTAGGTTCCATATGCATGTTTTAGCTGAAGGAAGAATACCTTAAACCTGGGTAGTTGAAACCCGTGGAATGGGTACCATGCAATATGACTTCAAAGGGTCTTCATTTGCTCACCGAACCTCTCCAATCCTATCACTGCTGCGTTTATGCCCCTGTGCACATGCTTGATTCTCTTTTGGAGACATAGCAATCCATAGGTTTTACGATACTTACTAGTCAGGTACATTCTTAGGCGTTTAATATGCGGTGTTGAGTCCATTTCGTTGAGCAAGGAGTAGCTCTTGTCTATTCCATATTTGACTTAAGGAACTTAATCTGTGCTCATTTCAATCTCTGGTTTTATGCAGCACCCCAACTCACCTTTACCCTTAAGCAAGCATAAGTTGGTTTTCTAAATTTGAGACCCTGTTCTGTTCTGTAATTCAGTTCCTGTGTAGCCAAGTTTCCATTCCGTGTATTACTGATATCTTATGATGTTTCTTTTTCTGTGTGACTTACTTCAGTTAGAATCATCATACCTGAATCCACTCATTGTGCTGCTAAGGGCCTGATGACACAGATTTCATTGCTGAGTGATATTGCTTTGTAAGTAAATACCACAACTTCTTTATCCATTTTTCACTTTCTGCGATGTTGAACTTGTACTGTAAACGAGGTTCTTGTAAACAGAGGCGTCCCAAACTTTGGGGTGGCTGTGTCTTTTTGATTTTAATTTCCCTAAGCTATAGGACCATAAGTGGCAGTGCCCTAGGCTCTGTTGCTTTGTTTTTTAGATGTTTCAGGAAACACCATACACTTCTCCCGAGTGTCTGTTGGCAATTTACATCCCGCCCATCAGCATAACAAGGCTCCCAGTTCTCCATGGCCTGTCCTGCCTTTCTGGATTTTACACTTTTTTCAGATGGCCCTTTTGACCGGGGGGAAGTGAGACTTCATTGTAGTGCAGATTTCCTTTGCAAGCTTGCTTGGTTGGCCAAAAAGTGCGTATGCGTTTTTTCCTGAATATATTCAGGAAAAAACGCATACGCCCTTTTTGGCCAAGTGCATCATTGTGGACGTTCTGCCTCTTTTCCTATGCTTTCAATGCAATTCCAGTCTACCTCCTGAAATCGGTTTCCTGCAATTCTGCCCCGCTTTCAAGTCCTCTTGGCAGCCTTACTTCAGTCTATTTTTGGACGATAGCTGTCATTTATACCTCTGCAGGTTTGTGAATTACAGTGCCCCTGAGCTCCTTTCTTCAACTCGCTTTCTTTTGAGCTGGCCGCAACACCGCAGGATGGCTTCAGGCCCTAATCTGGTTCCGGTACGGCACGCTGAGCCTTTGGTTATTTCCTCTTCCTGGTGGGAAATGAGAGTTAAATTTGCCCGTCCAGACACCTCCAGGTAGCCTCTCATTGGTTCTCGCTATTCCTGTTCATCTTCCGCAGAAATTGCAAACTGGGCCAAACAGGAGGTTAAAGGCGCTGACTCTCCAAGTGGGGAGAGTGTTAGTAAAGCGTCTGGAATGTTGCACCCGAGTACCAGGGGAGGAAAACTGAGACATATTTGAACACGTCTCCCGTTCACATGGTTGATCATACTTGGGTTCCACATGCATGTTTTAGCTGAAGGAAGAATACCTTAAACCTGGAGAGTTGAGACCCGTGTAATGGGT
Organism: Delphinus delphis; assembly: GCF_949987515.2. Classification (NCBI taxonomy): domain Eukaryota; kingdom Metazoa; phylum Chordata; class Mammalia; order Artiodactyla; family Delphinidae; genus Delphinus; species Delphinus delphis. The sequence continues at coordinate 158,785 of NW_027192891.1, read as the reverse complement.
ACCATGCAATATGACTTCAAAGGGTCTTCATTTGCTCACCGAACCTCTCCAATCCTATCACTGCTGCTTTTATGCCCCTGTACACATGCTTGATTCTCTTTCGGAGACATAGCAATCCATAGGTTTTACGATACTTACTAGTCAGGTACATTCTTAGGCGTTTAATATGCGGTGTTGAGTCCATTTCGTTGAGCAAGGAGTAGCTCTTGTCTATTCCATATTTGACTTAAGGAACTTTATCTGTGCTCATTTCAATCTCTGGTTTTATGCAGCACCCGAACTCACCTTTACCCTTAAGCAAGCATAAGTTGGTTTTCTAAATTTGAGACCCTGTTCTGTTCTGTAATTCAGTTCCTGTGTAGCCAAGTTTCCATTCCGTGTATTACTGATAACTTATGATGTTTCTTTTTCTGTGTGACTTAGTTCAGTTAGAATCATCATACCTGAATCCACTCATTGTGATGCTAAGGGCCTGATGACATAGATTTCATTGCTGAGTGATATTGCTTTGTAAGTAAATACCACAACTTTATCCATTTTTCACTTTCTGCGATGTTGAACTTGTACTGTAAACGAGGTTCTTGTAAACAGAGGGGTCCCAAACTTTGGGGTGGCTGTGTCTTTTTGATTTTAATTTCCCTAAGCTATAGGACCATAAGTGGCAGTTCCCTAGGCTCTGTTGCTTTGTTTTTTAGATGTTTCAGGAAACACCATACACTTCTCCCGAGTGGTTGTTGGCAGTTTACATCCCGCCCATCAGCATAACAAGGCTCCCAGTTCTCCATGGCCTGTTGCCTTTCTGGATTTTACACTTTTTTCAAATGGCCCTTTTGACCGGGGGGAAGTGAGACTTCATTGTAGTGCAGATTTCCTTTGCAAGCTTGCTTGGTTGGCCAAAAAGGGCGTATGCGTTTTTTCCTGAATATATTCAGGAAAAAACGCATACGCCCTTTTTGGCCAAGTGCATCATTGTGGACGTTCTGCCTCTTTTCCTATGCTTTCAATGCAATTCCAGTCTACCTCCTGAAATCGGTTTCCTGCAATTCTGCCCCGCTTTCAAGTCCTCTTGGCAGCCTTACTTCAGTCTATTTTTGGACGATAGCTGTCATTTATAACTCTGCAGGTTTGTGAAATACAGTGCCCCTGAGCTCCTTTCTTCAACTCGCTTTCTTGTGACCTGGCCGCAACACCGCAGGATGGCTTCAGGCCTAATCTGGTTCCGGCCCGGCATGCTGAGCCTTTGGTTAATTCCTCTTCCTGGTGGGAAATGAGAGTTAAATTTGCCCGTCCAGACACCTACAGCTAGCCTCTCATTGGTTCTTGCTATTCCTGTTCATCTTCCGCAGAAATTGCAAACTGGGCCAAACAGGAGGTTAAAGGGACTGACTCTCCAAGTGGGGAGAGTGTTAGTAAAGCGTCTGGAATGTTGCACCCGAGTACCAGGGGAGGAAAACTGAGACATATTTGAACACGTCTCCCGATCACATGGTTGATCATACTCTAGGTTCCATATGCATGTTTTAGCTGAAGGAAGAATACCTTAAACCTGGGTAGTTGAAACCCGTGGAATGGGTACCATGCAATATGACTTCAAAGGGTCTTCATTTGCTCACCGAACCTCTCCAATCCTATCACTGCTGCGTTTATGCCCCTGTACACATGCTTGATTCTCTTTCGGAGACATAGCAATCCATAGGTTTTAAGATACTTACTAGTCAGGTACATTCTTAGGCGTTTAATATGCGGTGTTGAGTCCATTTCGTTGAGCAAGGAGTAGCTCTTGTCTATTCCATATTTGGCTTAAGGAACTTTATCTGTGCTCATTTCAATCTCTGGTTTTATGCAGCACCCCAACTCACCTTTCCCCTTAAACAAGCATAAGTTGTTTTTCTAAATTTGAGACCCTGTTCTGTTCTGTAATTCAGTTCCTGTGTAGCCAAGTTTACATTCCGTGTATTACTGATATCCTATGATGTTTCTTTTTCTGTGTGACTTATTTCAGTTAGAATCATCATACCTGAATCCACTCATTGTGCTGCTAAGGGCCTGATGACATAGATTGCATTGCTGAGTGATATTGCTTTGTAAGTGAATACCACAACTTCTTTATCCATTTTTCACTTTCTGCGATGTTGAACTTGTACTGTAAACGAGGTTCTTGTAAACAGAGCCATTCCAAACTTTGGGGTGGCTGTGTCTTTTTGATTTTAATTTCCCTAAGCTATAGGACCATAAGTGGAAGTGCCCTAGGCTCTGTTGCTTTGTTTTTTAGATGTTTCAGGAAACACCATACACTTCTCCCAAGTGTCTGTTGGCAATTTACATCCCGCCCATCAGCATAACAAGGCTCCCAGTTCTCAATGGCCTGTTGCCTTTCTGGATTTTACACTTTTTTCAGATGGCCCTTTTGACCGGGGGGAAGTGAGACTTCATTGTAGTGCAGATTTCCTTTGCAAGCTTGCTTGGTTGGCCAAAAAGGGCGTATGCGTTTTTTCCTGAATATATTCAGGAAAAAACGCATACGCCCTTTTTGGCCAAGTGCATCATTGTGGACGTTCTGCCTCTTTTCCCATGCTTTCAATGCAATTCCAGTCTACCTCCTGAAATCGGTTTCCTGCAATTCTGCCCCGCTTTCAAGTCCTCTTGGCAGCCTTACTTCAGTCTATTTTTGGATGATAGCTGTCATTTATAACTCTTCAGGTTTGTGAATTACAGTGCTCCTGAGCTCCTTTCTTCAACTCGCTTTCTTGTGATCTGGCCGCAACACCGCAGGATGGCTTCAGGCCCTAATCTGGTTCCGGCCCGGCCTGCTGAGCCTTTGGTTAATTCCTCTTCCTGGTGGGAAATGAGAGTTAAATTTGCCCGTCCAGACACCTCCAGCTAGCCTCTCATTGGTTCTCGCTATTCCTGTTCATCTTCCGCAGAAATTGCAAACTGGGCCAAACAGGATGTTAAAGGGACTGACTCTCCAAGTGGGGAGAGTGTTAGTAAAGCGTCTGGAATGTTGCACCCGAGTACCAGGGGAGGAAAACTGAGACATATTTGAACACGTCTCCCGTTCACATGGTTGATCATACTTGGGTTCCACATGCATGTCTTAGCTGAAGGAAGAATACCTTAAACCTGGAGAGTTGAGACCCGTGTAATGGGTACCATGCAATATGACTTCAAAGGGTCTTCATTTGCTCACCGAACCTCTCCAATCCTATCACTGCTGCGTTTATGCCCCTGTACACATGCTTGATTCTCTTTCGGAGACATAGCAATCCATAGGTTTTAAGATACTTACTAGTCAGGTACATTCTTAGGCGTTTAATATGCGGTGTTGAGTCCATTTCGTTGAGCAAGGAGTAGCTCTTGTCTATTCCATATTTGGCTTAAGGAACTTTATCTGTGCTCATTTCAATCTCTGGTTTTATGCAGCACCCCAACTCACCTTTACCCTTAAGCAAGAATAAGTTGGTTTTCTAAATTTGAGACCCTGTTCTGTTCTGTAATTCAGTTCCTGTGTAGCCAAGTTTACATTCCGTGTATTACTGATATCTTATGATGTTTCTTTTTCTGTGTGACTTATTTCAGTTAGAATCATCATACCTGAATCCACTCATTGTGCTGCTAAGGGCCTGATGACACAGATTTCATTGCTGAGTGATATTGCTTTGTAAGTAAATACCACAACTTCTTTATCCATTTTTCATTTTCTGCGATGTTGAACTTGTACTGTAAACGAGGTTCTTGTAAACAGAGGCGTCCCAAACTTTGGGGTGGCTGTGTCTTTTTGATTTTAATTTCCCTAAGCTATAGGACCATAAGTGGAAGTGCCCTAGGCTCTGTTGCTTTGTTTTTTAGATGTTTCAGGAAACACCATACACTTCTCCCGAGTGGTTGTTGGCAATTTACATCCCGCCCATCAGCATAACAAGGCTCCCAGTTCTCCATGGCCTGTTGCCTTTCTGGATTTTACACTTTTTTCAAATGGCCCTTTTGACCGGGGGGAAGTGAGACTTCATTGTAGTGCAGATTTCCTTTGCAAGCTTGCTTGGTTGACCAAAAAGGGCGTATGCGTTTTTTCCTGAATATATTCAGGAAAAAACGCATACGCCCTTTTTGGCCAAGTGCATCATTGTGGACGTTCTGCCTCTTTTCCTATGCTTTCAATGCAATTCCAGTCTACCTCCTGAAATCGGTTTCCTGCAATTCTGCCCCGCTTTCAAGTCCTCTTGGCAGCCTTACTTCAGTCTATTTTTGGACGATAGCTGTCATTTATAACTCTGCAGGTTTGTGAATTACAGTGCCCCTGAGCTCCTTTCTTCAACTCGCTTTCTTGTGACATGGCCGCAACACCGCAGGATGGCTTCAGGCCTAATCTGGTTCCGGCCCGGCATGCTGAGCCTTTGGTTAATTCCTCTTCCTGGTGGGAAATGAGAGTTAAATTTGCCCGTCCAGACACCTCCAGCTAGTCTCTCATTGGTTCTCGCTATTTCTGTTCATCTTCCGCAGAAATTGCAAACTGGGCCAAACAGGAGGTTAAAGGCGCTGACTCTCCAAGTGGGGAGAGTGTCAGTAAAGTGTCTGGAATGTTGCACCCGAGTACCAGGGGAGGAAAACTGAGACATATTTGAACACGTCTCCCGTTCACATGGTTGATCATACTTGGGTTCCACATGCATGTTTTAGCTGAAGGAAGAATACCTTAAACCTGGAGAGTTGAGACCCGTGTAATGGGTACCATGCAATATGACTTCAAAGGGTCTTCATTTGCTCACCGAACCTCTCCAATCCTATCACTGCTGCGTTTATGTCCCTGTACACTTGCTTGATTCTCTTTCGGAGACATAGCAATCCATAGGTTTTACGATACTTACTAGTCAGGTACATTCTTAGGCGTTTAATATGCGGTGTTGAGTCCATTTCGTTGAGCAAGGAGTAGCTCTTGTCTATTCCATATTTGACTTAAGGAACTTTATCTGTGCTCATTTCAATCTCTGGTTTTATGCAGCACCCCAACTCACCTTTACCCTTAAGCAAGCATAAGTTGGTTTTCTAAATTTGAGACCCTGTTCTGTTCTGTAATTCAGTTCCTGTGTAGCCAAGTTTACATTCCGTGTATTACTGATATCTTATGATGTTTCTTTTTCTGTGTGACTTATTTCAGTTAGAATCATCATACCTGAATCCACTCATTGTGATGCTAAGGGCCTGATGACATAAATTTCATTGCTGAGTGATATTGCTTTGTAAGTGTATACCACAACTTCTTTATCCATTTTTCACTTTCTGCGATGTTGAACTTGTACTGTAAACGAGGTTCTTGTAAACAGAGCCGTTCCAAACTTTGGGGTGGCTGTGTCTTTTTGATTTTAATTTCCCTAAGCTATAGGACCATAAGTGGCAGTGCCCTAGGCTCTGTTGCTTTGTTTTTTAGATGTTTCAGGAAACACCATACACTTCTCCTGAGTGTCTGTTGGCAATTTACATCCCGCCCATCAGCATAACAAGGCTCCCAGTTCTCCATGGCTTGTCCTGCCTTTCTGGATTTTACACTTTTTTCAGATGGCCCTTTTGACCGGGGGGAAGTGAGACTTCATTGTAGTGCAGATTTCCTTTGCAAGCTTGCTTGGTTGGCCAAAAAGGGCGTATGCGTTTTTTCCTGAATATATTCAGGAAAAAACGCATACACCCTTTTTGGCCAAGTGCATCATTGTGGACGTTCTGCCTCTTTTCCTATGCTTTCAATGCAATTCCAGTCTACCTCCTGAAATCGGTTTCCTGCAATTCTGCCCCGCTTTCAAGTCCTCTTGGCAGCCTTACTTCAGTCTATTTTTGGACGATAGCTGTCATTTATAACTCTGCAGGTTTGTGAATTACAGTGCCCCTGAGCTCCTTTCTTCAACTCGCTTTCTTGTGACCTGGCCGCAACACCGCAGGATGTCTTCAGGCCCTAATCTGGTTCCGGCACGGCACGCTGAGCCTTTGGTTATTTCCTCTTCCTGGTGGGAAATGAGAGTTAAATTTGCCCGTCCAGACACCTCCAGCTAGTCTCTCATTGGTTCTCGCTATTCCTGTTCATCTTCCGCAGAAATTGCAAACTGGGCCAAACAGGAGGTTAAAGGCGCTGACTCTCCAAGTGGGGAGAGTGTTAGTAAAGCGTCTAGAATGTTGCACCCGAGTACCAGGGGAGGAAAACTGAGACATATTTGAACACGTCTCCCGTTCACATGGTTGATCATACTTGGGTTCCACATGCATGTTTTAGCTGAAGGAAGAATACCTTAAACCTGGAGAGTTGAGACCCGTGTAATGGGTACCATGCAATATGACTTCAAAGGGTCTTCATTTGCTCACCGAACCTCTCCAATCCTATCACTGCTGCGTTTATGCCCCTGTACACATGCTTGATTCTCTTTTGGAGACATAGCAATCCATAGGTTTTACGATACTTACTAGTCAGGTACATTCTTAGGCGTTTAATATGCGGTGTTGAGTCCATTTCATTGAGCAAGGAGTAGCTCTTGTCTATTCCATATTTGACTTAAGGAACTTTATCTGTGCTCATTTCAATCTCTGGTTTTATGCAGCACCCCAACTCACCTTTACCCTTAAGCAAGCATAAGTTGGTTTTCTAAATTTGAGACCCTGTTCTGTTCTGTAATTCAGTTCCTGTGTAGCCAAGTTTACATTCCGTGTATTACTGATATCTTATGATGTTTCTTTTTCTGTGTGACTTATTTCAGTTAGAATCATCATACCTGAATCCACTCATTGTGCTGCTAAGGGCCTGATGACACAGATTTCATTGCTGAGTGATATTGCTTTGTAAGTAAATACCACAACTTCTTTCTCCATTTTTCACTTTCTGCGATGTTGAACTTGTACTGTAAACGAGGTTCTTGTAAACAGAGCCGTTCCAAACTTTGGGGTGGCTGTGTCTTTTTGATTTTAATTTCCCTAAGCTATAGGACCATAAGTGGCAGTGCCCTAGGCTCTGTTGCTTTGTTTTTTAGATGTTTCAGGAAACACCATACACTTCTCCCGAGTGTCTGTTGGCAATTTACATCCCGCCCATCAGCATAACAAGGCTCCCAGTTGTCCATGGCCTGTCCTGCCTTTCTGGATTTTACACTTTTTTCAGATGGCCCTTTTGACCGGGGGGAAGTGAGACTTCATTGTAGTGCAGATTTCCTTTGCAAGCTTGCTTGGTTGGCCAAAAAGGGCGTATGCGTTTTTTCCTGAATATATTCAGGAAAAAACGCATACGCCCTTTTTGGCCAAGTGCATCATTGTGGACGTTCTGCCTCTTTTCCTATGCTTTCAATGCAATTCCAGTCTACCTCCTGAAATCGGTTTCCTGCAATTCTGCCCTGCTTTCAAGTCCTCTTGGCAGCATTACTTCAGTCTATTTTTGGACGATAGCTGTCATTTATAACTCTGCAGGTTTGTGAATTACAGTGCCCCTGAGCTCCTTTCTTCAACTCGCTTTCTTGTGACCTGGCCGCAACACCGCAGGATGGCTTCAGGTCCTAATCTGGTTCCGGCACGGCACGCTGAGCCTTTGGTTATTTCCTCTTCCTGGTGGGAAATGAGAGTTAAATTTGCCCGTCCAGACACCTCCAGCTAGTCTCTCATTGGTTCTCGCTATTCCTGTTCATCTTCCGCAGAAATTGCAAACTGTGCCAAACAGGAGGTTAAAGGCGCTGACTCTCCAAGTGGGGAGAGTGTTAGTAAAGCTTCTGGAATGTTGCACCCGAGTACCAGGGGAGGAAAACTGAGACATATTTGAACACGTCTCCCGTTCACATGGTTGATCATACTTGGGTTCCACATGCATGTTTTAGCTGAAGGAAGAATACCTTAAACCTGGAGAGTTGAGACCCGTGTAATGGGTACCATGCAATATGACTTCAAAGGGTCTTCATTTGCTCACCGAACCTCTCCAATCCTATCACTGCTGCGTTTATGCCCCTGTACACATGCTTGATTCTCTTTCGGAGACATAGCAATCCATAGGTTTTAAGATACTTACAAGTCAGGTACATTCTTAGGCGTTTAATATGCGGTGTTGAGTCCATTTCGTTGAGCAAGGAGTAGCTCTTGTCTATTCCATATTTGGCTTAAGGAACTTTATCTGTGCTCATTTCAATCTCTGGTTTTATGCAGCACCCCAACTCACCTTTCCCCTTAAGCAAGCATAAGTTGGTTTTCTAAATTTGAGAACCTGTTCTGTTCTGTAATTCAGTTCCTGTGTAGCCAAGTTTACATTCCGTGTATTACTGATATCTTATGATGTTTCTTTTTCTGTGTGACTTATTTCAGTTAGAATCATCATACCTGAATCCACTCATTGTGATGCTAAGGGCCTGATGACATAGATTTCATTGCTGAGTGATACTGCATTGTACGTAAGTACCACAAGTTCTTTATCCATTTTTCACTTTCTGTGATATTGAACTTGTACGGTAAACGAGGTTCTTGTAAACAGAGGCGTCCCAAACTTTGGGGTGGCTGTGTCTTTTTGATTTTAATTTCCCTAAGCTATAGGACCATAAGTGGAAGTGCCCTAGGCTCTGTTGCTTTGTTTTTTAGATGTTTCAGGAAACACCATACACTTCTCCCGAGTGTCTGTTGGCAATTTACATCCCGCCCATCAGCATAACAAGGCTCCCAGTTCTCCATGGCCTGTCCTGCCTTTCTGGATTTTACACTTTTTTCAGATGGCCCTTTTGACCGGGGGGAAGTGAGACTTCATTGTAGTGCAGATTTCCTTTGCAAGCTTGCTTGGTTGGCCAAAAAGGGCGTATGCGTTTTTTCCTGAATATATTCAGGAAAAAACGCATACGCCCTTTTTGGCCAAGTGCATCATTGTGGACGTTCTGCCTCTTTTCCTATGCTTTCAATGCAATTCCAGTCTACCTCCTGAAATCGGTTTCCTGCAATTCTGCCCCGCTTTCAAGTCCTCTTGGCAGCCTTACTTCAGTCTATTTTTCGACGATAGCTGTCATTTATAACTCTGCAGGTTTGTGAATTACAGTGCCCCTGAGCTCCTTTCTTCAACTCGCTTTCTTTTGAGCTGGCCGCAACACCGCAGGATGGCTTCAGCCCCTAATCTGGTTCCGGTACGGCACACTGAGCCTTTGGTTATTTCCTCTTCCTGGTGGGAAATGAGAGTTAAATTTGCCCGTCCAGACACCTCCAGCTAGCCTCTCATTGGTTCTCGCTATTCCTGTTCATCTTCCGCAGAAATTGCAAACTGGGCCAAACAGGAGGTTAAAGGCGCTGACTCTCCAAGTGGGGAGAGTGTTAGTAAAGCGTCTGGAATGTTGCACCCGAGTACCAGGGGAGGAAAACTGAGACATATTTGAACACATCTCCCGATCACATGGTTGATCATACTCTGGGTTCCACATGCATGTTTTAGCTGAAGGAAGAATACCTAAAACCTGGGTAGTTGAAACCAGTGTAATGGGTACCATGCAATATGACTTCAAAGGGTCTTCATTTGCTCACCGAACCTCTCCAATCCTATCACTGCTGCGTTTATGCCCCTGTACACATGCTTGATTCTCTTTCGGAGACATAGCAATCCATAGGTTTTAAGATACTTACTAGACAGGTACATTCTTAGGCGTTTAATATGCGGTGTTGAGTCCATTTCATTGAGCAAGGAGTAGCTCTTGTGTATTCCATATTTGGCTTAAGGAACTTTATCTGTGCTCATTTCAATCTCTGGTTTTATGCAGCAACCCAACTCACCTTTCCCCTTAAGCAAGCATAAGTTGGTTTTCTAAATTTGACAACCTGTTCTGTTTTGGAATTCAGTTCCTGTGTAGCCAAGTTTACATTCCGTGTATTAGTGATATCTTATGATGTTTCTTTTTCTGTGTGACTTATTTCAGTTAGAATAATCGTACCTGAATCTACTCATTATGCTGCTACGGGCCTGATGACATAGATTTAATTGCTGAGTGATACTGCATTGTACGTAAATACCACAACTTCTTTATCCATTTTTCACTTTCTGTGATATTGAACTTGTACGGTAAACGAGGTTCTTGTAAACAGAGGCGTCCTAAACTTTGGGGTGGCTGTGTCTTTTTGATTTTAAATTCCCTAAGCTATAGGACCATAAGTGGAAGTGCCCTAGGCTCTGTTGCTTTGTTTTTTAGATGTTTCAGGAAACACCATACACTTCTCCCGAGTGTTTGTTGGCAATTTACATCCCGCCCTTCAGCATAACAAGGCTCCCTGTTCTCCATGGCCTGTCCTGCCTTTCTGGATTTTACACTTTTTTCAGATGGCCCTTTTGACCGGGGGGAAGTGAGACTTCATTGTAGTGCAGATTTCCTTTGCAAGCTTGCTTGGTTGGCCAAAAAGGGCGTATGCGTTTTTTCCTGAATATATTCAGGAAAAAACGCATACGCCCTTTTTGGCCAAGTGCATCATTGTGGACGTTCTGCCTCTTTTCCTATGCTTTCAATGCAATTCCAGTCTACCTCCTGAAATGGGTTCCCTGCAATTCTGCCCCGCTTTCAAGTCCTCTTGGCAGGCTTACTTCAGTCTACTTTTGGACGATAGCTGTCATTTATAACTGCAGGTTTGTGAATTACAGTGCCCCTGAGCTCCTTTCTTCAACTCGCTTTCTTGTGACCTGGCCGCAACACCACAGGATGGCTTCAGGCCCTAATCTGGTTCCGGCACGGCACGCTGAGCCTTTGGTTATTTCCTCTTCCTGGTGGGAAATGAGAGTTAAATTTGCCCGTCCAGACACCTCCAGCTAGTCTCTCATTGGTTCTCGCTATTCCTGTTCATCTTCCGCAGAAATTGCAAACTGGGCCAAACAGGAGGTTAAAGGCGCTGACTCTCCAAGTGGGGAGAGTGTTAGTAAAGCTTCTGGAATGTTGCACCCGAGTACCAGGGGAGGAAAACTGAGACATATTTGAACACGTCTCCCGTTCACATGGTTGATCATACTTGGGTTCCACATGCATGTTTTAGCTGAAGGAAGAATACCTTAAACCTGGAGAGTTGAGACCCGTGTAATGGGTACCATGCAATATGACTTCAAAGGGTCTTCATTTGCTCACCGAACCTCTCCAATCCTATCACTGCTGCGTTTATGCCCCTGTACACATGCTTGATTCTCTTTCGGAGACATAGCAATCCATAGGTTTTAAGATACTTACAAGTCAGGTACATTCTTAGGCGTTTAATATGCGGTGTTGAGTCCATTTCGTTGAGCAAGGAGTAGCTCTTGTCTATTCCATATTTGGCTTAAGGAACTTTATCTGTGCTCATTTCAATCTCTGGTTTTATGCAGCACCCCAACTCACCTTTACCCTTAAGCAAGCATAAGTTGGTTTTCTAAATTTGAGAACCTGTTCTGTTCTGTAATTCAGTTCCTGTGTAGCCAAGTTTACATTCCGTGTATTACTGATATCTTATGATGTTTCTTTTTCTGTGTGACTTATTTCAGTTAGAATCATCATACCTGAATCCACTCATTGTGATGCTAAGGGCCTGATGACATAGATTTCATTGCTGAGTGATACTGCATTGTACGTAAGTACCACAAGTTCTTTATCCATTTTTCACTTTCTGTGATATTGAACTTGTACGGTAAACGAGGTTCTTGTAAACAGAGGCGTCCCAAACTTTGGGGTGGCTGTGTCTTTTTGATTTTAATTTCCCTAAGCTATAGGACCATAAGTGGAAGTGCCCTAGGCTCTGTTGCTTTGTTTTTTAGATGTTTCAGGAAACACCATACACTTCTCCCGAGTGTCTGTTGGCAATTTACATCCCGCCCATCAGCATAACAAGGCTCCCAGTTCTCCATGGCCTGTCCTGCCTTTCTGGATTTTACACTTTTTTCAGATGGCCCTTTTGACCGGGGGGAAGTGAGACTTCATTGTAGTGCAGATTTCCTTTGCAAGCTTGCTTGGTTGGCCAAAAAGGGCGTATGCGTTTTTTCCTGAATATATTCAGGAAAAAACGCATACGCCCTTTTTGGCCAAGTGCATCATTGTGGACGTTCTGCCTCTTTTCCTATGCTTTCAATGCAATTCCAGTCTACCTCCTGAAATCGGTTTCCTGCAATTCTGCCCCGCTTTCAAGTCCTCTTGGCAGCCTTACTTCAGTCTATTTTTCGACGATAGCTGTCATTTATAACTCTGCAGGTTTGTGAATTACAGTGCCCCTGAGCTCCTTTCTTCAACTCGCTTTCTTTTGAGCTGGCCGCAACACCGCAGGATGGCTTCAGCCCCTAATCTGGTTCCGGTACGGCACACTGAGCCTTTGGTTATTTCCTCTTCCTGGTGGGAAATGAGAGTTAAATTTGCCCGTCCAGACACCTCCAGCTAGCCTCTCATTGGTTCTCGCTATTCCTGTTCATCTTCCGCAGAAATTGCAAACTGGGCCAAACAGGAGGTTAAAGGCGCTGACTCTCCAAGTGGGGAGAGTGTTAGTAAAGCGTCTGGAATGTTGCACCCGAGTACCAGGGGAGGAAAACTGAGACATATTTGAACACATCTCCCGATCACATGGTTGATCATACTCTGGGTTCCACATGCATGTTTTAGCTGAAGGAAGAATACCTAAAACCTGGGTAGTTGAAACCAGTGTAATGGGTACCATGCAATATGACTTCAAAGGGTCTTCATTTGCTCACCGAACCTCTCCAATCCTATCACTGCTGCGTTTATGCCCCTGTACACATGCTTGATTCTCTTTCGGAGACATAGCAATCCATAGGTTTTAAGATACTTACTAGACAGGTACATTCTTAGGCGTTTAATATGCGGTGTTGAGTCCATTTCATTGAGCAAGGAGTAGCTCTTGTGTATTCCATATTTGGCTTAAGGAACTTTATCTGTGCTCATTTCAATCTCTGGTTTTATGCAGCAACCCAACTCACCTTTCCCCTTAAGCAAGCATAAGTTGGTTTTCTAAATTTGACAACCTGTTCTGTTTTGGAATTCAGTTCCTGTGTAGCCAAGTTTACATTCCGTGTATTAGTGATATCTTATGATGTTTCTTTTTCTGTGTGACTTATTTCAGTTAGAATAATCGTACCTGAATCTACTCATTATGCTGCTACGGGCCTGATGACATAGATTTAATTGCTGAGTGATACTGCATTGTACGTAAATACCACAACTTCTTTATCCATTTTTCACTTTCTGTGATATTGAACTTGTACGGTAAACGAGGTTCTTGTAAACAGAGGCGTCCTAAACTTTGGGGTGGCTGTGTCTTTTTGATTTTAAATTCCCTAAGCTATAGGACCATAAGTGGAAGTGCCCTAGGCTCTGTTGCTTTGTTTTTTAGATGTTTCAGGAAACACCATACACTTCTCCCGAGTGTTTGTTGGCAATTTACATCCCGCCCTTCAGCATAACAAGGCTCCCTGTTCTCCATGGCCTGTCCTGCCTTTCTGGATTTTACACTTTTTTCAGATGGCCCTTTTGACCGGGGGGAAGTGAGACTTCATTGTAGTGCAGATTTCCTTTGCAAGCTTGCTTGGTTGGCCAAAAAGGGCGTATGCGTTTTTTCCTGAATATATTCAGGAAAAAACGCATACGCCCTTTTTGGCCAAGTGCATCATTGTGGACGTTCTGCCTCTTTTCCTATGCTTTCAATGCAATTCCAGTCTACCTCCTGAAATGGGTTCCCTGCAATTCTGCCCCGCTTTCAAGTCCTCTTGGCAGGCTTACTTCAGTCTACTTTTGGACGATAGCTGTCATTTATAACTGCAGGTTTGTGAATTACAGTGCCCCTGAGCTCCTTTCTTCAACTCGCTTTCTTGTGACCTGGCCGCAACACCACAGGATGGCTTCAGGCCCTAATCTGGTTCCGGCACGGCACGCTGAGCCTTTGGTTATTTCCTCTTCCTGGTGGGAAATGAGAGTTAAATTTGCCCGTCCAGACACCTCCAGCTAGTCTCTCATTGGTTCTCGCTATTCCTGTTCATCTTCCGCAGAAATTGCAAACTGGGCCAAACAGGAGGTTAAAGGCGTTGACTCTCCAAGTGGGGAGAGTGTTAGTAAAGCGTCTGGAATGTTGCACCCGAGTACCAGGGGAGGAAAACTGAGACATATTTGAACACGTCTCCCGTTCACATGGTTGATCATACTTGGGTTCCACATGCATGTTTTAGCTGAAGGAAGAATACCTTAAACCTGGAGAGTTAAGACCCGTGTAATGGGTACCATGCAATATGACTTCAAAGGGTCTTCATTTGCTCACCGAACCTCTCCAATCCTATCACTGCTGCGTTTATGCCCCTGTACACATGCTTGATTCTCTTTCAGAGACATAGCAATCCATAGGTTTTAAGATACTTACTAGTCAGGTACATTCTTAGGCGTTTAATATGCGGTGTTGAGTCCATTTCGTTGAGCAAGGAGTAGCTCTTGTCTATTCCATATTTGGCTTAAGGAACTTTATCTGTGCTCATTTCAATCTCTGGTTTTATGCAGCAACCCAGCTCACCTTTCCCCTTAAGCAAGCATAAGTTGGTTTTCTAAATTTGAGAACCTGTTCTGTTTTGGAATTCAGTTCCTGTGTAGCCAAGTTTACATTCCGTGTATTACTGATATCTTATGATGTTTCTTTTTCTGTGTGACTTATTTCAGTTAGAATCATCGTACCTGAATCTACTCATTATGCTGCTACGGGCCTGATGACATAGATTTCATTGCTGAGTGATACTGCATTGTACGTAAGTACCACAAGTTCTTTATCCATTTTTCACATTCTGTGATATTGAACTTGTACGGTAAACGAGGTTCTTGTAAACAGAGGCGTCCCAAACTTTGGGGTGGCTGTGTCTTTTTGATTTTAATTTCCCTAAGCTATAGGACCATAAGTGGAAGTGCCCTAGGCTCTGTTGCTTTGTTTTTTTGATGTTTCAGGAAACACCATACACTTCTCCCAAGTGTCTGTTGGCAATTTACATCCCGCCCTTCAGCATAACAAGGCTCCCAGTTCTCCATGGCCTGTCCTGCCTTTCTGGATTTTACACTTTTTTCAGATGGCCCTTTTGACCGGGGGGAAGTGAGACTTCATTGTAGTGCAGATTTCCTTTGCAAGCTTGCTTGGTTGGCCAAAAAGGGCGTATGCGTTTTTTCCTGAATATATTCAGGAAAAAACGCATACGCCCTTTTTGGCCAAGTGCATCATTGTGGACGTTCTGCCTCTTTTCCTATGCTTTCAATGCAATTCCAGTCTACCTCCTGAAATCGGTTTCCTGCAATTCTGCCCCGCTTTCAAGTCCTCTTGGCAGCCTTACTTCAGTCTATTTTTGGACGATAGCTGTCATTTATAACTCTGCAGGTTTGTGAATTACAGTGCCCCTGAGCTCCTTTCTTCAACTCGCTTTCTTGTGACCTGGCCGCAACACCGCAGGATGGCTTCAGGCCCTAATCTGGTTCCAGCACGGCACGCTGAGCCTTTGGTTATTTCCTCTTCCTGGTGGGAAATGAGAGTTAAATTTGCCCATCCAGACACCTCCAGCTAGTCTCTCATTGGTTCTCGCTATTCCTGTTCATCTTCCACAGAAATTGCAAACTGGGCCAAACAGGAGGTTAAAGGGACTGACTCTCCAAGTGGGGAGAGTGTTAGTAAAGCGTCTGGAATGTTGCACCCGAGTACCAGGGTACGAAAACTGAGACATATTTGAACACGTCTCCCGATCACATGGTTGATCATACTCTAGGTTCCACATGCATGTTTTAGCTGAAGGAAGAATACCTTAAACCTGGGTAGTTGAAACCCGTGGAATGGGTACCATGCAATATGACTTCAAAGGGTCTTCATTTGCTCACGAACCTCTCCAATCCTATCACTGCTGCGTTTATGCCCCTGTACACATGCTTGATTCTCTTTCGGAGACATAGCAATCCATAGGTTTTAAGATACTTACTAGTCAGGTACATTCTTAGGCGTTTAATATGCGGTGTTGAGTCCATTTCGTTGAGCAAGGAGTAGCTCTTGTCTATTCCATATTTGGCTTAAGGAACTTTATCTGTGCTCATTTCAATCTCTGGTTTTATGCAGCACCCCAACTCACCTTTCCCCTTAAGCAAGCATAAGTTGGTTTTCTAAATTTGAGACCCTGTTCTGTTCTGTAATTCAGTTCCTGTGTAGCCAAGTTTCCATTCCGTGTATTACTGATATCTTATGATGTTTCTTTTTCTGTGTGACTTATTTCAGTTAGAATCATCATACCTGAATCCACTCATTGTGCTGCTAAGGGCCTGATGACATAGATTTCATTGCTGAGTGATATTGCTTTGTAAGTAAATACCACATCTTCTTCATCCATTTTTCACTTTCTGCGATGTTGAACTTGTACTGTAAACGAGGTTCTTGTAAACAGAGGCGTCCCAAACTTTGGGGTGGCTGTGTCTTTTTGATTTTAATTTCCCTAAGCTATAGGACCATAAGTGGCAGTGCCCTAGGCTCTGTTGCTTTGTTTTTTAGATGTTTCAGGAAACACCATACACTTCTCCTGAGTGTCTATTGGTAATTTACATCCAGCCCATCAGCATAACAAGGCTCCCAGTTCTCCATGGCCTGTCCTGCCTTTCTGGATTTTACACTTTTTTCAGATGGCCCTTTTGACCGGGGGGAAGTGAGACTTCATTGTAGTGCAGATTTCCTTTGCAAGCTTGCTTGGTTGGCCAAAAAGGGCGTATGCGTTTTTTCCTGAATATATTCAGGATAAAACGCATACGCCCTTTTTGGCCAAGTGCATCATTGTGGACGTTCTGCCTCTTTTCCTATGCTTTCAATGCAATTCCAGTCTACCTCCTGAAATGGGTTCCCTGCAATTCTGCCCCGCTTTCAAGTCCTCTTGGCAGGCTTACTTCAGTCTACTTTTGGACGATAGCTGTCATTTATAACTCTGCAGGTTTGTGAATTACAGTGCCCCTGAGCTCCTTTCTTCAACTCGCTTTCTTGTGACCTGGCCGCAACACCGCAGGATGGCTTCAGGCCCTAATCTGTTTCCGGCACGGCACGCTGAGCCTTTGGTTATTTCCTCTTCCTGGTGGGAAATGAGAGTTAAATTTGCCCGTCCAGACACCTCCAGCTAGTCTCTCATTGGTTCTCGCTATTCCTGTTCATCTTCCGCAGAAATTGCAAACTGGGCCAAACAGGAGGTTAAAGGCGTTGACTCTCCAAGTGGGGAGAGTGTTAGTAAAGCGTCTGGAATGTTGCACCCGAGTACCAGGGGAGGAAAACTGAGACATATTTGAACACGTCTCCCGTTCACATGGTTGATCATACTTGGGTTCCACATGCATGTTTTAGCTGAAGGAAGAATACCTTAAACCTGGAGAGTTGAGACCCGTGTAATGGGTACCATGCAATATGACTTCAAAGGGTCTTCATTTGCTCACCGAACCTCTCCAATCCTATCACTGCTGCGTTTATGCCCCTGTACACATGCTTGATTCTCTTTCAGAGACATAGCAATCCATAGGTTTTAAGATACTTACTAGTCAGGTACATTCTTAGGCGTTTAATATGCGGTGTTGAGTCCATTTCGTTGAGCAAGGAGTAGCTCTTGTCTATTCCATATTTGACTTAAGGAACTTTATCTGTGCTCATTTCAATCTCTGGTTTTATGCAGCAACCCAACTCAACTTTCCCCTTAAGCAAGCATAAGTTGGTTTTCTAAATTTGAGAACCTGTTCTGTTTTGGAATTCAGTTCCTGTGTAGCCAAGTTTACATTCCGTGTATTACTGATATCTTATGATGTTTCTTTTTCTGTGTGACTTATTTCAGTTAGAATCATCGTACCTGAATCTACTCATTATGCTGCTACGGGCCTGATGACATAGATTTCATTGCTGAGTGATACTGCATTGTACGTAAGTACCACAAGTTCTTTATCCATTTTTCACATTCTGTGATATTGAACTTGTACGGTAAACGAGGTTCTTGTAAACAGAGGCGTCCCAAACTTTGGGGTGGCTGTGTCTTTTTGATTTTAATTTCCCTAAGCTATAGGACCATAAGTGGAAGTGCCCTAGGCTCTGTTGCTTTGTTTTTTAGATGTTTCAGGAAACACCATACACTTCTCCCGAGTGTCTGTTGGCAATTTACATCCCGCCCATCAGCATAACAAGGCTCCCAGTTCTCCATGGCCTGTCCTGCCTTTCTGGATTTTACACTTTTTTCAGATGGCCCTTTTGACCGGGGGGAAGTGAGACTTCATTGTAGTGCAGATTTCCTTTGCAAGCTTGCTTGGTTGGCCAAAAAGGGCGTATGCGTTTTTTCCTGAATATATTCAGGAAAAAACGCATACGCCCTTTTTGGCCAAGTGCATCATTGTGGACGTTCTGCCTCTTTTCCTATGCTTTCAATGCAATTCCAGTCTACCTCCTGAAATCGGTTTCCTGCAATTCTGCCCCGCTTTCAAGTCCTCTTGGCAGCCTTACTTCAGTCTATTTTTGGACGATAGCTGTCATTTATAACTCTGCAGGTTTGTGAATTACAGTGCCCCTGAGCTCCTTTCTTCAACTCGCTTTCTTGTGACCTGGCCGCAACACCGCAGGATGTCTTCAGGCCCTAATCTCGTTCTGGCACGCCACGCTGAGCCTTTGGTTAATTCCTCTTCCTGGTGGGAAATGAGAGTTAAATTTGCCCATCCAGACACCTCCAGCTAGTCTTTCATTGGTTCTCGCTATTCCTGTTCATCTTCCACAGAAATTGCAAACTGAGCCAAACAGGAGGTTAAAGGGACTGACTCTCCAAGTCGGGAGAGTGTTAGTAAAGCGTCTGGAATGTTGCACCCGAGTACCAGGGGAGGAAAACTGAGACATATTTGAACACGTCTCCCGATCACATGGTTGATCATACTCTAGGTTCCACATGCATGTTTTAGCTGAAGGAAGAATACCTTAAACCTGGGTAGTTGAAACCCGTGGAATGGGTACCATGCAATATGACTTCAAAGGGTCTTCATTTGCTCACCGAACCTCTCCAATCCTATCACTGCTGCGTTTATGCCCCTGTACACATGCTTGATTCTCTTTCGGAGACATAGCAATCCCTAGGTTTTAAGATACTTACTAGTCAGGTACATTCTTAGGCATTTAATATGCGGTGTTGAGTCCATTTCTTTGAGCAAGGAGTAGCTCTTGTCTATTCCATATTTGGCTTAAGGAACTTTATCTGTGCTCATTTCAATCTCTGGTTTTATGCAGCACCCCAACTCACCTTTACCCTTAAGCAAGCATAAGTTGGTTTTCTAAATTTGAGACCCTGTTCTGTTCTGTAATTCAGTTCCTGTGTAGCCAAGTTTACATTCCGTGTATTACTGATATCTTATGATGTTTCTTTTTCTGTGTGACTTATTTCAGTTAGAATCATCGTACCTAAATCCACTGATGATGCTGCTACGGGCCTGAAGACATAGATTTCATTGCTGAGTGATACTGCATTGTACGTAAGTACCACAAGTTCTTTATCCATTTTTCACTTTCTGTGATATTGAACTTGTACGGCAAACGAGGTTCTTGTAAACAGAGGCGTCCCAAATTTTGGGGTGGCTGTGTCTTTTTGATTTTAATTTCCCTAAGCTATAGGACCATAAGTGGAAGTGCCCTAGGCTCTGTTGCTTTGTTTTTTAGATGTTTCAGGAAACACCATACACTTCTCCCGAGTGTCTGTTGGCAATTTACATCCCGCCCATCAGCATAACAAGGCTCCCAGTTCTCCATGGCCTGTCCTGCCTTTCTGGATTTTACACTTTTTTCAGATGGCCCTTTTGACCGGGGGGAAGTGAGACTTCATTGTAGTGCAGATTTCCTTTGCAAGTTTGCTTGGTTGGCCAAAAAGTGCGTATGCGTTTTTTCCTGAATATATTCAGGAAAAAACGCATACGCCCTTTTTGGCCAAGTGCATCATTGTGGACGTTCTGCCTCTTTTCCTATGCTTTCAATGCAATTCCAGTCTACCTCCTGAAATCGGTTTCCTGCAATTCTGCCCCGCTTTCAAGTCCTCTTGGCAGCCTTACTTCAGTCTATTTTTGGACGATAGCTGTCATTTATAACTCTGCAGGTTTGTGAATTACAGTGCCTCTGAGCTCCTTTCTTCAACTCACTTTCTTGTGACCTGGCCGCAACACCGCAGGATGTCTTCAGGCCCTAATCTGGTTCTGGCACGCCACGCTGAGCCTTTGGTTAATTCCTCTTCCTGGTGGGAAATGAGAGTTAAATTTGCCCGTCCAGACACCTCCAGCTAGCCTCTCATTGGTTCTCGCTATTCCTGTTCATCTTCCACAGAAATTGCAAACTGGGCCAAACAGGAGGTTAAAGGGACTGACTCTCCAAGTGGGGAGAGTGTTAGTAAAGCGTCTGGAATGTTGCACCCGAGTACCAGGGTACGAAAACTGAGACATATTTGAACACGTCTCCCGATCACATGGTTGATCATACTCTAGGTTCCACATGCATGTTTTAGCTGAAGGAAGAATACCTTAAACCTGGGTAGTTGAAACCCGTGGAATGGGTACCATGCAATATGACTTCAAAGGGTCTTCATTTGCTCACGAACCTCTCCAATCCTGTCACTGCTGCGTTTATGTCCTTGTACACATGCTTGATTCTCTTTCGGAGACATAGCAATCCATAGGTTTTAAGATACTTACTAGTCAGGTACATTCTTAGGCGTTTAATATGCGGTGTTGAGTCCATTTCGTTGAGCAGGGAGTAGCTCTTGTCTATTCCATATTTGGCTTAAGGAACTTTATCTGTGCTCATTTCAATCTCTGGTTTTATGCAGCACCCCAACTCACCTTTCCCCTTAAGCAAGCATAAGTTGGTTTTCTAAATTTGAGACCCTGTCCTGTTCTGTAATTCAGTTCCTGTGTAGCCAAGTTTACATTCCGTGTATTACTGAAATCTTATGATGTTTCTTTTTCTGTGTGACTTATTTCAGTTAGAATCATCATACCTGAATCCACTCATTGTGCTGCTAAGGACCTGATGACATAGATTTCATTGCTGAGTGATATTGCTTTGTAAGTAAATACCACAACTTCTTTATCCATTTTTCACTTTCTGCGATGTTGAACTTGTACTGTAAACGAGGTTCTTGTAAACAGAGGCGTCCCAAACTTTGGGGTGGCTGTGTCTTTTTGATTTTAATTTCCCTAAGCTATAGGACCATAAGTGGCAGTGCCCTAGGCTCTGTTGCTTTGTTTTTTAGATGTTTCAGGAAACACCATACACTTCTCCCGAGTGGTTGTTGGCAATTTACATCCCGCCCATCAGCATAACAAGGCTCCCAGTTCTCCATGGCCTGTCCTGCCTTTCTGGATTTTACACTTTTTTCAGATGGCCCTTTTGACCGGGGGGAAGTGAGACTTCATTGTAGTGCAGATTTCCTTTGCAAGCTTGCTTGGTTGGCCAAAAAGGGCGTATGCGTTTTTTCCTGAATATATTCAGGAAAAAACGCATACGCTCTTTTTGGCCAAGTGCATCATTGTGTACGTTCTGCCTCTTTTCCTATGCTTTCAATGCAATTCCAGTCTACCTCCTGAAATCGGTTTCCTGCAATTCTGCCCCGCTTTCAAGTCCTCTTGGCAGCCTTACTTCAGTCTATTTTTGGACGATAGCTGTCATTTATAACTCTGCAGGTTTGTGAATTACAGTGCCCCTGAGCTCCTTTCTTCAACTCGCTTTCTTGTGACCTTGCCGCAACACCGCAGGATGGCTTCAGGCCCTAATCTGGTTCCGGCACGGCACACTGAGCCTTTGGTTATTTCCTCTTCCTGGTGGGAAATGAGAGTTAAATTTGCCCGTCCAGACACCTCCAGCTAGCCTCTCATTGGTTCTCGCTATTCCTGTTCATCTTCCGCAGAAATTGCAAACTGGGCCAAACAGGAGGTTAAAGGGACTGACTCTCCAAGTGAGGAGAGTGTTAGTAAAGCGTCTGGAATGTTGCACCCGAGTACCAGGGGAGGAAAACTGAGACATATTTGAACACGTCTCCCGTTCACATGGTTCATCATACTTGGGTTCCACATGCATGTTTTAGCTGAAGGAAGAATACCTAAAACCTGGGTAGTTGAAACCCGTGGAATGGGTACCATGCAATATGACTTCAAAGGGTCTTCATTTGCTCACCGAACCTCTCCAATCCTATCACTGCTGCGTTTATGCCCCTGTACACATGCTTGATTCTCTTTCGGAGACATAACAATCCATAGGTTTTAAGATACTTACTAGTCAGGTACATTCTTAGGCGTTTAATATGCGGGGTTGTGTCCATTTCGTTGAGCAAGGAGTAGCTCTTGTCTATTCCATATTTGGCTTAAGGAACTTTATCTGTTCTCATTTCAATCTCTGGTTTTATGCAGCACCCCAACTCACCTTTACCCTTAAGCAAGCATAAGTTGGTTTTCTAAATTTGAGACCCTGTTCTGTTCTTTAATTCAGTTCCTGTGTAGCCAAGTTTACATTCCGTGTATTACTGATATCTTATGATGTTTCTTTTTCTGTGTGACTTATTTCAGTTAGAATCATCATACCTGAATCCACTCATTGTGCTGCTAAGGGCCTGATGACAGATTTCATTGCTGAGTGATATTGCTTTGTAAGTAAATACCACAACTTCTTTATCCATTTTTCACTTTCTGCGATGTTGAACTTGTACTGTAAACCTGGTTCTTGTAAACAGAGCTGTTCCAAACTTTGGGGTGGCTGTGTCTTTTTGATTTTGAATTCCCTAAGCTATAGGACCATAAGTGGAAGTGCCCTAGGCTCTGTTGCTTTGTTTTTTAGATGTTTCAGGAAACACCATACACTTCTCCCGAGTGGTTGTTGGCAATTTACATCCCGCCCATCAGCATAACAAGGCTCCCAGTTCTCCATGGCCTGTCCTGCCTTTCTGGATTTTACACTTTTTTCAGATGGCCCTTTTGACCGGGGGGAAGTGAGACTTCATTGTAGTGCAGATTTCCTTTGCAAGCTTGCTTGGTTGGCCAAAAAGGGCGTATGCGTTTTTTCCTGAATATATTCAGGAAAAAACGCATACGCCCTTTTTGGCCAAGTGCATCATTGTGGACGTTCTGCCTCTTTTCCTATGCTTTCAATGCAATTCCAGTCTACCTCCTGCAATCGGTTTCCTGCAATTCTGCCCCGCTTTCAAGTCCTCTTGGCAGCCTTACTTCAGTCTATTTTTGGACGATAGCTGTCATTTATAACTCTGCAGGTTTGTGAATTCCAGTGCCCCTGAGCTCCTTTCTTCAACTCGCTTTCTTTTGAGCTGGCCGCAACACCGCAGGATGGCTTCAGGCCCTAATCTGGTTCCGGTACGGCACGCTGAGCCTTTGGTTATTTCCTCTTCCTGGTGGGAAATGAGAGTTAAATTTGCCCGTCCAGACACCTCCAGCTAGCCTCTCATTGGTTCTCGCTATTCCTGTTCATCTTCCGCAGAAATTGCAAACTGGGCCAAACAGGAGGTTAAAGGCGCTGACTCTCCAAGTGGGGAGAGTGTTAGTAAAGCGTCTGGAATGTTGCACCCGAGTACCAGGGGAGGAAAACTGAGACATATTTGAACACGTCTCCCGTTCACATGGTTGATCATACTTGGGTTCCACATGCATGTTTTAGCTGAAGGAAGAATACCTTAAACCTGGAGAGTTGAGACCCGTGGAATGGGTACCATGCAATATGACTTCAAAGGGTCTTCATTTGCTCACCGAACCTCTCCAATCCTATCACTGCTGCGTTTATGCCCCTGTACACATGCTTGATTCTCTTTTGGAGACATAGCAATCCATAGGTTTTACGATACTTACTAGTCAGGTACATTCTTAGGCGTTTAATATGCGGTGTTGAGTCCATTTCGTTGAGCAAGGAGTAGCTCTTGTCTATTCCATATTTGACTTAAGGAACTTTATCTGTGCTCATTTCAATCTCTGGTTTTATGCAGCACCTCACCTCACCTTTACCCTTAAGCAAGCATAAGTTGGTTTTCTAAATTTGAGACCCTGTTCTGTTCTGTAATTCAGTTCCTGTGTAGCCAAGTTTACATTCCGTGTATTACTGATATCTTATGATGTTTCTTTTTCTGTGTGACTTATTTCAGTTAGAATCATCATACCTGAATCCACTCATTGTTCTTCTAAGGGCCTGATGACATAGATTTCATTGCTGAGTGATATTGCTTTGTAAGTAAATACCACAACTTCTTTATCCATTTTTCACTTTCTGCGATGTTGAACTTGTACTGTAAACGAGGTTCTTGTAAACAGAGCCGTTCCAAACTTTGGGGTGGCTGTGTCTTTTTGATTTTAATTTCCCTAAGCTATAGGACCATAAGTGGAAGTGCCCTAGGCTCTGTTGCTTTGTTTTTTAGATGTTTCAGGAAACACCATACACTTCTCCCTAGTGTCTGTTGGCAATTTACATCCCGCCCATCAGCATAACAAGGCTCCCAGTTCTCAATGGCCTGTCCTGCCTTTCTGGATTTTACACTTTTTTCAGATGGCCCTTTTGACCGGGGGGAAGTGAGACTTCATTGTAGTGCAGATTTCCTTTGCAAGCTTGCTGGGTTGGCCAAAAAGGGCGTATGCGTTTTTTCCTGAATATATTCAGGAAAAAACGCATACGCCCTTTTTGGCCAAGTGCATCATTGTGGACGTTCTGCCTCTTTTCCTATGCTTTCAATGCAATTCCAGTCTACCTCCTGCAATCGGTTTCCTGCAATTCTGCCCCGCTTTCAAGTCCTCTTGGCAGCCTTATTCAGTCTATTTTTGGACGATAGCTGTCATTTATAACTCTGCAGGTTTGTGAATTACAGTGCCCCTGAGCTCCTTTCTTCAACTCGCTTTCTTGTGACCTGGCCGCAACACCGCAGGATGGCTTCAGGCCCTAATCTGGTTCCGGTACGGCACGCTGAGCCTTTGGTTATTTCCTCTTCCTGGTGGGAAATGAGAGTTAAATTTGCCCGTCCGGACACCTCCAGCTAGCCTCTCATTGGTTCTCGCTATTCCTGTTCATCTTCCGCAGAAATTGCAAACTGGGCCAAACAGGAGGTTAAAGGCGCTGACTCTCCAAGTGGGGAGAGTGTTAGTAAAGCGTCTGGAATGTTGCACCCGAGTACCAGGGGAGGAAAACTGAGACATATTTGAACACGTCTCCCGTTCACATGGTTGATCATACTCTGGGTTCCACATGCATGTTTTAGCTGAAGGAAGAATACCTTAAACCTGGAGAGTTAAGACCCGTGTAATGGGTACCATGCAATATGACTTCAAAGGGTCTTCATTTGCTCACCGAACCTCTCCAATCCTATCACTGCTGCGTTTATGCCCCTGTACACATGCTTGATTCTCTTTTGGAGACATAGCAATCCATAGGTTTTACAATACTTACTAGTCAGGTACATTCTTAGGCGTTTAATATGTGGTGTTGAGTCCATTTCGTTGAGCAAGGAGTAGCTCTTGTCTATTCCATATTTGACTTAAGGAACTTTATCTGTGCTCATTTCAATCTCTGGTTTTATGCAGCACCCCAACTCACCTTTACCCTTAAGCAAGCATAAGTTGGTTTTCTAAATTTGAGACCCTGTTCTGTTCTGTAATTCAGTTCCTGTGTAGCCAAGTTTACATTCCGTGTATTACTGATATCTTATGATGTTTCTTTTTCTGTGTGACTTATTTCAGTTAGAATCATCATACCTGAATCCACTCATTGTTCTGCTAAGGGCCTGATGACACAGATTTCATTGCTGAGTGATATTGCTTTGTAAGTAAATACCACAACTTCTTTATCCATTTTTCACTTTCTGCGATGTTGAACTTGTACTGTAAACGAGGTTCTTGTAAACAGAGGCGTCCCAAACTTTGGGGTGGCTGTGTCTTTTTGATTTTAATTTCCCTAAGCTATAGGACCATAAGTGGCAGTGCCCTAGGCTCTGTTGCTTTGTTTTTTAGACGTTTCAGGAAACACCATACACTTCTCCCGAGTGGTTGTTGGCAATTTACATCCCGCCCATCAGCATAACAAGGCTCCCAGTTCTCCATGGCCTGTCCTGCCTTTCTGGATTTTACACTTTTTTCAGATGGCCCTTTTGACCGGGGGGAAGTGAGACTTCATTGTAGTGCAGATTTCCTTTGCAAGCTTGCTTGGTTGGCCAAAAAGGGCGTATGCGTTTTTTCCTGAATATATTCAGGAAAAAACGCATACGCCCTTTTTGGCCAAGTGCATCATTGTGGACGTTCTGCCTCTTTTCCTATGCTTTCAATGCAATTCCAGTCTACCTCCTGAAATCGGTTTCCTGCAATTCTGCCCCGCTTTCAAGTCCTCTTGGCAGCCTTACTTCAGTCTATTTTTGGACGATAGCTGTCATTTATAACTCTGCAGGTTTGTGAATTACAGTGCCCCTGAGCTCCTTTCTTCAACTCGCTTTCTTTTGAGCTGGCCGCAACACCGCAGGATGGCTTCAGGCCCTAATCTGGCTCCGGTACGGCACGTTGAGCCTTTGGTTATTTCCTCTTCCTGGTGGGAAATGAGAGTTAAATTTGCCCGTCCAGACACCTCCAGCTAGCCTCTCATTGGTTCTCGCTATTCCTGTTCATCTTCCGCAGAAATTGCAAACTGGGCCAAACAGGAGGTTAAAGGCGCTGACTCTCCAAGTGGGGAGAGTGTTAGTAAAGCGTCTGGAATGTTGCACCCGAGTACCAGGGGAGGAAAACTGAGACATATTTGAACACGTCTCCCGTTAACATGGTTGATCATACTCTGGGTTCCACATGCATGTTTTAGCTGAAGGAAGAATACCTTAAACCTGGAGAGTTGAGACCCGTGTAATGGGTACCATGCAATATGACTTCAAAGGGTCTTCATTTGCTCACCGAACCTCTCCAATCCTATCACTGCTGCGTTTATGCCCCTGCACACATGCTTGATTCTCTTTTGGAGACATAGCAATCCATAGCTTTTACAATACTTACTAGTCAGGTACATTCTTAGGCGTTTAATATGCGGTGTTGAGTCCATTTCGTTGAGCAAGGAGTAGCTCTTGTCTATTCCATATTTGACTTAAGGAACTTTATCTGTGTTCATTTCAATCTCTGGTTTTATGCAGCACCCCAACTCACCTTTACCCTTAAGCAAGCATAAGTTGGTTTTCTAAATTTGAGACCCTGTTCTGTTCTGTAATTCAGTTCCTGTGTAGCCAAGTTTACATTCCGTGTATTACTGATATCTTATGATGTTTCTTTTTCTGTGTGACTTATTTCAGTTAGAATCATCATACCTGAATCCACTCATTGTGCTGCTAAGGGCCTGATGACACAGATTTCATTGCTGAGTGATATTGCTTTGTAAGTAAATACCACAACTTCTTTATCCATTTTTCACTTTCTGCGATGTTGAACTTGTACTGTAAACGAGGTTCTTGTAAACAGAGCCGTTCCAAACTTTGGGGTGGCTGTGTGTTTTTGATTTTAATTTCCCTAAGCTATAGGACCATAGGTGGAAGTGCCATAGGTTCTGTTGCTTTGTTTTTTAGATGTTTCAGGAAACACCATACACTTCTCCTGAGTGGTTGTTGGCAATTTACATCCCGCCCATCAGCATAACAAGGCTCCCAGTTCTCCATGGCCTGTCCTGCCTTTCTGGATTTTACACTTTT
Organism: Delphinus delphis; assembly: GCF_949987515.2. NCBI lineage: Eukaryota > Metazoa > Chordata > Mammalia > Artiodactyla > Delphinidae > Delphinus > Delphinus delphis. The sequence continues at coordinate 131,133 of NW_027192891.1, read as the reverse complement.
TTCAGATGGCCCTTTTGACCGGGGGGAAGTGAGACTTCATTGTAGTGCAGATTTCCTTTGCAAGCTTGCTTGGTTGGCCAAAAAGGGCGTATGCGTTTTTTCCTGAATATATTCAGGAAAAAACGCATACGCCCTTTTTGGCCAAGTGCATCATTGTGGACGTTCTGCCTCTTTTCCTATGCTTTCAATGCAATTCCAGTCTACCTCCTGAAATCGGTTTCCTGCAATTCTGCCCCGCTTTCAAGTCCTCTTGGCAGCCTTACTTCAGTCTATTTTTGGACGATAGCTGTCATTTATAACTCTGCATGTTTGTGAATTACAGTGCCCCTGAGCTCCTTTCTTCAACTCGCTTTCTTTTGAGCTGGCCGCAACACCGCAGGATGGCTTCAGGCCCTAATCTGGCTCTGGTACGGCACGTTGAGCCTTTGGTTATTTCCTCTTCCTGGTGGGAAATGAGAGTTAAATTTGCCCGTCCAGACACCTCCAGCTAGCCTCTCATTGGTTGTCGCTATTCCTGTTCATCTTCCGCAGAAATTGCAAACTGGGCCAAACAGGAGGTTAAAGGCGCTGACTCTCCAAGTGGGGAGAGTGTTAGTAAAGCGTCTGGAATGTTGCACCCGAGTACCAGGGGAGGAAAACTGAGACATATTTGAACACGTCTCCCGTTCACATGGTTGATCATACTCTGGGTTCCACATGCATGTTTTAGCTGAAGGAAGAATACCTTAAACCTGGAGAGTTGAGACCCGTGTAATGGGTACCATGCAATATGACTTCAAAGGGTCTTCATTTGCTCACCGAACCTCTACAATCCTATCACTGCTGCGTTTATGCCCCTGTACACATGCTTGATTCTCTTTTGGAGACATAGCAATCCATAGGTTTTACAATACTTACTAGTCAGGTACATTCTTAGGCGTTTAATATGCGGTGTTGAGTCCATTTCGTTGAGCAAGGAGTAGCTCTTGTCTATTCCATATTTGACTTAAGGAACTTTATCTGTGCTCATTTCAATCTCTGGTTTTATGCAGCACCCCAACTCACCTTTACCCTTAAGCAAGCATAAGTTGGTTTTCTAAATTTGAGACCCTGTTCTGTTCTGTAATTCAGTTCCTGTGTAGCCAAGTTTACATTCCGTGTATTACTGATATCTTATGATGTTTCTTTTTCTGTGTGACTTATTTCAGTTAGAATCATCATACCTGAATCCACTCATTGTTCTGCTAAGGGCCTGATGACATAGATTTCATTGCTGAGTGATATTGCTTTGTAAGTAAATACCACAACTTCTTTATCCATTTTTCACTTTCTGCGATGTTGAACTTGTACTGTAAACGAGGTTCTTGTAAACAGAGGCGTCCCAAACATTGGGGTGGCTTTGTCTTTTTGATTTTAATTTCCCTAAGCTATAGGACCATAAGTGGAAGTGCCCTAGGCTCTGTTGCTTTGTGTTTTAGATGTTTCAGGAAACACCATACACTTCTCCCGAGTGGCTGTTGGCAATTTACATCCCGCCCATCAGCATAACAAGGCTCCCAGTTCTCCATGGACTGTCCTGCCTTTCTGGATTTTACACTTTTTTCAGATGGCCCTTTTGACCGGGGGGAAGTGAGACTTCATTGTAGTGCAGATTTCATTTGCAAGCTTGCTTGTTTGGCCAAAAAGGGCGTATGCGTTTTTTCCTGAATATATTCAGGAAAAAACGCATACGCCCTTTTTGGCCAAGTGCATCATTGCGGACGTTCTGCCTCTTTTCCTATGCTTTCAATGCAATTCCAGTCTACCTCCTGAAATCGGTTTCCTGCAATTCTGCCCCGCTTTCAAGTCCTCTTGGCAGCCTTACTTCAGTCTATTTTTGGACGATAGCTGTCATTTATAACTCTGCAGGTTTGTGAATTACAGTGCCCCTGAGCTCCTTTCTTGAACTCGCTTTCTTGTGAGCTGGCCGCAACACCGCAGGATGGCTTCAGGCCCTAATCTGGTTCCGGCACGGCACGCTGAGCCTTTGGTTAATTCCTCTTCCTGGTGGGAAATGAGAGTTAAATTTGCCCGTCCAGACACCTCCAGCTAGTCTCTCATTGGTTCTCGCTATTCCTGTTCATCTTCCGCAGAAATTGCAAACTGGGCCAAACAGGAGGTTAAAGGCGCTGACTCTCCAAGTGGGGAGAGTGTTAGTAAAGCGTCTGGAATGTTGCACCCGAGTACCAGGGGAGGAAAACTGAGACATATTTGAACACGTCTCCTGATCACATGGTTGATCATACTCTGGGTTCCACATGCATGTTTTAGCTGAAGGAAGAATACCTAAAACCTGGGTAGGTGAAACCCGTGGAATGGGTACCATGCAATATGACTTCAAAGGGTCTTCATTTGCTCACCGAACCTCTCCAATCCTATCACTGCTGCGTTTATGCCCCTGTACACATGCTTGATTCTCTTTCGGAGACATAGCAATCCATAGGTTTTAAGATACTTACTAGTCAGGTACATTCTTAGGCGTTTAATATGCGGTGTTGAGTCCATTTCGTTGAGCAAGGAGTAGCTCTTGTCTATTCCATATTTGGCTTAAGGAACTTTATCTGTGCTCATTTCAATCTCTGGTTTTATGCAGCACCCCAACTCACCTTTCCCCTTAAGCAAGCATAAGTTGGTTTTCTAAATTTGAGACCCTGTTCTGTTTTGGAATTCAGTTCCTGTGTAGCCAAGTTTACATTCCGTGTATTAGTGATATCTTATGATGTTTCTTTTTCTGTGTGACTTATTTCAGTTAGAATCATCGTACCTGAATCTACTCATTATGCTGCTACGGGCCTAATGACATAGATTTCATTGCTGAGTGATACTGCATTGTACGTAAGTACCACAAGTGCTTTATCCATTTTTCACTTTCTGCGATGTTGAACTTGTACGGTAAACGAGGTTCTTGTAAACAGAGCCGTTCCAAACTTTGGGGTGGCTGTGTGTTTTTGATTTTAATTTCCCTAAGCTATAGGACCATAAGTGGAAGTGCCCTAGGCTCTGTTGCTTTGTTTTTTAGATGTTTCAGGAAACACCATACACTTCTCCCCAGTGTCTGTTGGCAATTTACATCCCGCCCATCAGCATAACAAGGCTCCCAGTTCTCAATGGCCTGTTGCCTTTCTGGATTTTACACTTTTTTCAGATGGCCCTTTTGACCGGGGGGAAGTGAGACTTCATTGTAGTGCAGATTTCCTTTGCAAGCTTGCTTGGTTGGCCAAAAAGGGCGTATGCGTTTTTTCCTGAATATATTCAGGAAAAAACGCATACGCCCTTTTTGGCCAAGTGCATCATTGTGGACGTTCTGCCTCTTTTCCTATGCTTTCAATGCAATTCCAGTCTACCTCCTGAAATCGGTTTCCTGCAATTCTGCCCCGCTTTCAAGTCCTCTTGGCAGACTTACTTCAGTCTATTTTTGGACGATAGCTGTCATTTATAACTCTGCAGGTTTGTGAATTACAGTGCCCCTGAGCTCCTTTCTTCAACTCGCTTTCTTGTGACCTGGCCGCAACACCGCAGGATGGCTTCAGGCCCTAATCTGGTTCCGGCACGGCACGCTGAGCCTTTGGTTAATTCCTCTTCCTGGTGGGAAATGAGAGTTAAATTTGCCCGTCCAGACACCTCCAGCTAGCCTCTCATTGGTTCTCGCTATTCCTGTCCATCTTCCGCAGAAATTGCAAACTGGGCCAAACAGGAGGTTAAAGGCGCTGACTCTCCAAGTGGGGAGAGTGTTAGTAAAGCGTCTGGAATGTTGCACCCGAGTACCAGGGGAGGAAAACTGAGACATATTTGAACACGTCTCCCGATCACATGGTTGATCATACTCTGTGTTCCACATGCATGTTTTAGCTGAAGGAAGAATACCTAAAACCTGGGTAGTTGAAACCCGTGGAATGCGTACCATGCAATATGACTTCAAAGGGCCTTCATTTGCTCACCGAACCTCTCCAATCCTATCACTGCTGCGTTTATGCCCCTGTACACATGCTTGATTCTCTTTCGGAGACATAGCAATCTATAGGTTTTAAGATACTTACTAGTCAGGTACATTCTTAGGCGTTTAATATGCGGTGTTGAGTCCATTTCGTTGAGCAAGGAGTAGCTCTTGTCTATTCCATATTTGGCTTAAGGAACTTTATCTGTGCTCATTTCAATCTCTGGTTTTATGCAGCACCCCAACTCAACTTTCCCCTTAAGCAAGCATAAGTTGGTTTTCTAAATTTGAGACCCTGTTCTGTTCTGTAATTCAGTTCCTGTGTAGCCAAGTTTACATTCCGTGTATTACTGATATCTTATGATGTTTCTTTTTCTGTGTGACTTATTTCAGTTAGAATCATCATACCTGAATCCACTCATTGTGCTGCTAAGGGCCTGATGACACAGATTTCATTGCTGAGTGATATTGCTTTGTAAGTAAATACCACAACTTCTTTATCCATTTTTCACTTTCTGCGATGTTGAACTTGTACTGTAAACGAGGTTCTTGTAAACAGAGCCGTTCCAAATTTTGGGGTGGCTGTGTGTTTTTGATTTTAATTTCCCTAAGCTATAGGACCATAGGTGGAAGTGCCATAGGTTCTGTTGCTTTGTTTTTTAGATGTTTCAGGAAACACCATACACTTCTCCTGAGTGGTTGTTGGCAATTTACATCCCGCCCATCAGCATAACAAGGCTCCCAGTTCTCCATGGCCTGTCCTGCCTTTCTGGATTTTACACTTTTTTCAGATGGCCCTTTTGACCGGGGGGAAGTGAGACTTCATTGTAGTGCAGATTTCCTTTGCAAGCTTGCTTGGTTGGCCAAAAAGGGCGTATGCGTTTTTTCCTGAATATATTCAGGAAAAAACGCATACGCCCTTTTTGGCCAAGTGCATCATTGTGGACGTTCTGCCTCTTTTCCTATGCTTTCAATGCAATTCCAGTCTACCTCCTGAAATCGGTTTCCTGCAATTCTGCCCCGCTTTCAAGTCCTCTTGGCAGCCTTACTTCAGTCTATTTTTGGACGATAGCTGTCATTTATAACTCTGCATGTTTGTGAATTACAGTGCCCCTGAGCTCCTTTCTTCAACTCGCTTTCTTTTGAGCTGGCCGCAACACCGCAGGATGGCTTCAGGCCCTAATCTGGCTCTGGTACGGCACGTTGAGCCTTTGGTTATTTCCTCTTCCTGGTGGGAAATGAGAGTTAAATTTGCCCGTCCAGACACCTCCAGCTAGCCTCTCATTGGTTGTCGCTATTCCTGTTCATCTTCCGCAGAAATTGCAAACTGGGCCAAACAGGAGGTTAAAGGCGCTGACTCTCCAAGTGGGGAGAGTGTTAGTAAAGCGTCTGGAATGTTGCACCCGAGTACCAGGGGAGGAAAACTGAGACATATTTGAACACGTCTCCCGTTCACATGGTTGATCATACTCTGGGTTCCACATGCATGTTTTAGCTGAAGGAAGAATACCTTAAACCTGGAGAGTTGAGACCCGTGTAATGGGTACCATGCAATATGACTTCAAAGGGTCTTCATTTGCTCACCGAACCTCTACAATCCTATCACTGCTGCGTTTATGCCCCTGTACACATGCTTGATTCTCTTTTGGAGACATAGCAATCCATAGGTTTTACAATACTTACTAGTCAGGTACATTCTTAGGCGTTTAATATGCGGTGTTGAGTCCATTTCGTTGAGCAAGGAGTAGCTCTTGTCTATTCCATATTTGACTTAAGGAACTTTATCTGTGCTCATTTCAATCTCTGGTTTTATGCAGCACCCCAACTCACCTTTACCCTTAAGCAAGCATAAGTTGGTTTTCTAAATTTGAGACCCTGTTCTGTTCTGTAATTCAGTTCCTGTGTAGCCAAGTTTACATTCCATGTATTACTGATATCTTATGATGTTTCTTTTTCTGTGTGACTTATTTCAGTTAGAATCATCATACCTGAATCCACTCATTGTTCTGCTAAGGGCCTGATGACACAGATTTCATTGCTGAGTGATATTGCTTTGTAAGTAAATACCACAACTTCTTTATCCATTTTTCACTTTCTGCGATGTTGAACTTGTACTGTAAACGAGGTTCTTGTAAACAGAGCCGTTCCAAACTTTGGGGTGGTTGTGTGTTTTTGATTTTAATTTCCCTAAGCTATAGGACCATAGGTGGAAGTGCCATAGGTTCTGTTGCTTTGTTTTTTAGATGTTTCAGGAAACACCATACACTTCTCCTGAGTGTCTATTGGTAATTTACATCCCGCCCATCAGCATAACAAGGCTCCCAGTTCTCCATGGCCTGTCCTGCCTTTCTGGGTTTTACACTTTTTTCAGATGGCCCTTTTGACCGGGGGGAAGTGAGACTTCATTGTAGTGCAGATTTCCTTTGCAAGCTTGCTTGGTTGGCCAAAAAGGGCGTATGCGTTTTTTCCTGAATATATTCAGGAAAAAACGCATACGCCCTTTTTGGCCAAGTGCATCATTGTGGACGTTCTGCCTCTTTTCCTATGCTTTCAATGCAATTCCAGTCTACCTCCTGAAATCGGTTTCCTGCAATTCTGCCCCACTTTCAAGTCCTCTTAGCAGCCTTACTTCAGTCTATTTTTGGACGATAGCTGTCATTTATAACTCTGCAGGTTTGTGAATTACAGTGCCCCTGCGCTCCTTTCTTCAACTCGGTTTCTTTAGAGCTGGCCGCAACACCGCAGGATGGCTTCAGGCCCTAATCTGGTTCCGGTATGGCACACTGAGCCTTTGGTTATTTCCTCTTCCTGGTGGGAAATGAGAGTTAAATTTGCCCGTCCGGACACCTCCAGCTAACCTCTCATTGGTTCTCGCTATTCCTGTTCATCTTCCGCAGAAATTGCAAACTGGGCCAAACAGGAGGTTAAAGGCGCTGACTCTCCAAGTGGGGAGAGTGTTAGTAAAGCCTCTGGAATGTTGCACCCGAGTACCAGGGGAGGAAAACTGAGACATATTTGAACACGTCTCCTGATCACATGGTTGATCATACTCTGGGTTCCACATGCATGTTTTAGCTGAAGGAAGAATACCTAAAACCTGGGTAAGTGAAACCCGTGGAATGGGTACCATGCAATATGACTTCAAAGGGTCTTCATTTGCTCACCGAACCTCTCCAATCCTATCACTGCTGCGTTTATGCCCCTGTACACATCCTTGATTCTCTTTCGGAGAGATAGCAATCCATAGGTTTTAAGATACTTACAAGTCAGGTACATTCTTAGGCGTTTAATATGCGGTGTTGAGTCCATTTCGTTGAGCAAGGAGTAGCTCTTGTCTATTCCATATTTGGCTTAAGGAACTTTATCTGTGCTCATTTCAATCTCTGGTTTTATGCAGCACCCCAACTCACCTTTCCCCTTAAGCAAGCATAAGTTGGTTTTCTAAATTTGAGACCCTGTTCTGTTTTGGAATGCAGTTCCTGTGTAGCCAAGTTTACATTCCGTGTATTAGTGATATCTTATGATGTTTCTTTTTCTGTGTGACTTATTTCAGTTAGAATCATCATACCTGAATCCACTCATTGTTCTGCTAAGGGCCTGATGACACAGATTTCATTGCTGAGTGATATTGCTTTGTAAGTAAATACCACAACTTCTTTATCCATTTTTCACTTTCTGCGATGTTGAACTTGTACTGTAAACGGGGTTCTTGTAAACAGAGCCATTCCAAACTTTGGGGTGGCTGTGTGTTTTTGATTTTAATTTCCCTAAGCTATAGGACCATAGGTGGAAGTGCCATAGGTTCTGTTGCTTTGTTTTTTAGATGTTTCAGGAAACACCATACACTTCTCCTGAGTGGTTGTTGGCAATTTACATCCCGCCCATCAGCATAACAAGGCTCCCAGTTCTCCATGGCCTGTCCTGCCTTTCTGGATTTTACACTTTTTTCAGATGGCCCTTTTGACCGGGGGGAAGTGAGACTTCATTGTAGTGCAGATTTCCTTTGCAAGCTTGCTTGGTTGGCCAAAAAGGGCGTATGCGTTTTTTCCTGAATATATTCAGGAAAAAACGCATACGCCCTTTTTGGCCAAGTGCATCATTGTGGACGTTCTGCCTCTTTTCCTATGCTTTCAATGCAATTCCAGTCTACCTCCTGAAATCGGTTTCCTGCAATTCTGCCCCACTTTCAAGTCCTCTTGGCAGCCTTACTTCAGTCTATTTTTGGACGATAGCTGTCATTTATAACTCTGCAGGTTTGTGAATTACAGTGCCCCTGAGCTCCTTTCTTCAACTCGGTTTCTTTTGAGCTGGCCGCAACACCGCAGGATGGCTTCAGGCCCTAATCTGGTTCCGGCCCGGCATGCTGAGCCTTTGGTTAATTCCTCTTCCTGGTGGGAAATGAGAGTTAAATTTGCCCGTCCAGACACCTCCAGCTAGCCTCTCATTAGTTCTCGCTATTCCTGTCCATCTTCCGCAGAAATTGCAAACTGGGCCAAACAGGAGGTTAAAGGGACTGACTCTCCAAGTGGGGAGAGTGTTAGTAAAGCGTCTGGAATGTTGCACCCGAGTACCAGGGGAGGAAAACTGAGACATATTTGAACACGTCTCCCGATCACATGGTTGATCATACTCTGGGTTCCACATGCATGTTTTAGCTGAAGGAAGAATACCTTAAACCTGGGTAGTTGAAACCTGTGGAATGGGTACCATGCAATATGACTTCAAAGGGTCTTCATTTGCTCACCGAACCTCTCCAATCCTAGCACTGCTGCGTTTATGCCCCTGTACACACGCTTGATTCTCTTTCGGAGACATAGCAATCCATAGGTTTTAAGATACTTACTAGTCAGGTACATTCTTAGGCGTTTAATATGGGGTGTTGAGTCCATTTCGTTGAGCAAGGAGTAGCTCTTGTCTATTCCATATTTGGCTTAAGGAACTTTATCTGTGCTCATTTCAATCTCTGGTTTTATGCAGCACCCCAACTCACCTTTACCCTTAAGCAAGAATAAGTTGGTTTTCTAAATTTGAGACCCTGTTCTGTTCTGTAATTCAGTTCCTGTGTAGCCAAGTTTACATTCCGTGTATTACTGATATCTTATGATGTTTCTTTTTCTGTGTGACTTATTTCAGTTAGAATCATCGTACCTGAATCCACTCATTGTGCTGCTAATGGCCTGATGACACAGATTTCATTGCTGAGTGATACTGCATTGTACGTAAGTACCACAAGTTCTTTATCCATTTTTCACTTTCTGTGATATTGAACTTGTATGGTAAATGAGTTTCTTGTAAACGGAGGCGTCCCAAACTTTGGGGTGGCTGTGTCTTTTTGATTTTAATTTCCCTAAACTATAGGACCATAAGTGGAAGTGCCCTAGGCTCTGTTGCTTTGTTTTTTAGATGTTTCAGGAAACACCATACACTTCTCCCGAGTGGTTGTTGGCAATTTACATCCCGCCCATCAGCATAACAAGGCTCCCAGTTCTCCATGGCCTGTCCTGCCTTTCTGGATTTTACACTTTTTTCAGATGGCCCTTTTGACCGGGGGGAAGTGAGACTTCATTGTAGTGCAGATTTCCTTTGCAAGCTTGCTGGGTTGGCCAAAAAGGGCGTATGCGTTTTTTCCTGAATATATTCAGGAAAAAACGCATACGCCCTTTTTGGCCAAGTGCATCATTGTGGACGTTCTGCCTCTTTTCCTATGCTTTCAATGCAATTCCAGTCTACCTCCTGAAATCGGTTTCCTGCAATTCTGCCCCGCTTTCAAGTCCTCTTGGCAGCCTTACTTCAGTCTATTTTTGGACGATAGCTGTCATTTATAACTCTGCAGGTTTGTGAATTACAGTGCCCCTGAGCTCCTTTCTTCAACTCGCTTTCTTTTGAGCTGGCCGCAACACCGCAGGATGGCTTCAGGCCCTAATCTGGTTCCGGCACGGCACGCTGAGCCTTTGGTTAATTCCTCTTCCTGGTGGGAAATGAGAGTTAAATTTGCCCGTCCAGACACCTCCAGCTAGCCTCTCATTGGTTCTCGCTATTCCTGTTCATCTTCCGCAGAAATTGCAAACTGGGCCAAACAGGAGGTTTAAGGGACTGACTCTCCAGGTCGGGAGAGTGCTAGTAAAGCGTCTGGAATGTTGCACCCGAGTACCAGGGTACGAAAACTGAGACATATTTGAACACGTCTCCCGATCACATGGTTGATCATACTCTAGGTTCCACATGCATGTTTTAGCTGAAGGAAGAATACCTTAAACCTGGGTAGTTGAAACCCGTGGAATGGGTACCATGCAATATGACTTCAAAGGGTCTTCATTTGCTCACCGAACCTCTCCAATCCTATCACTGCTGCGTTTATGCCCCTGTACACATGCTTGATTCTCTTTCGGAGACATAGCAATCCATAGGTTTTAAGATACTTACTAGTCAGGTACATTCTTAGGCGTTTAATATGGGGTGTTGAGTCCATTTCATTGAGCAAGGAGTAGCTCTTGTCTATTCCATATTTGGCTTAAGGAACTTTATCTGTGCTCATTTCAATCTCTGGTTTTATGCAGCACCCCAACTCACCTTTACCCTTAAGCAAGAATAAGTTGGTTTTCTAAATTTGAGACTCTGTTCTGTTCTGTAATTCAGTTCCTGTGTAGCCAAGTTTACATTCCGTGTATTACTGATATCTTATGATGTTTCTTTTTCTGTGTGACTTATTTCAGTTAGAATCATCGTACCTGAATCTACTCATTATGCTGCTACGGGCCTGATGACATAGATTTCATTGCTGCGTGATACTGCATTGTACGTAAGTATCTCAAGTTCTTTATCCATTTTTCACTTTCTGCGATGTTGAACTTGTACTGTAAACGAGGTTCTTGTAAACAGAGCCGTTCCAAACTTTGGGGTGGCTGTGTCTTTTTGATTTTAATTTCCCTAAGCTATAGGACCATAAGTGGAAATGCCCTAGCTTCTGTTGCTTTGTTTTTTAGATGTTTCAGGAAACACCATACACTTCTCCCGAGTGGTTGTTGGCAATTTACATCCCGCCCATCAGCATAACAAGGCTCCCAGTTCTCCATAGCCTGTCCTGCCTTTCTGGATTTTACACTTTTATCAGATGGCCCTTTTGACCGAGGGGAAGTGAGACTTCATTGCAGTGCAGATTTCCTTTGCAAGCTTGCTTGGTTGGCCAAAAAGGGCGTATGCGTTTTTTCCTGAATATATTCAGGAAAAAACGCATACGCCCTTTTTGGCCAAGTGCATCATTGTGGACGTTCTGCCTCTTTTCCTATGCTTTCAATGCAATTCCAGTCTACTTCCTGAAATTGGTTTCCTGCAATTCTGCCCCGCTTTCAAGTCCTCTTGGCAGCCTTACTTCAGTCTATTTTTGGATGATAGCTGTCATTTATAACTCTGCAGGTTTGTGAATTACAGTGCCCCTGAGCTCCTTTCTTCAACTCGCTTTCTTGTGACCTGGCCGCAACACCGCAGGATGGCTTCAGGCCCTAATCTGGTTCCGGCCCGGCATGCTGAGCCTTTGGTTAATTCCTCTTCCTGGTGGGAAATGAGAGTTAAATTTGCCCGTCCAGACACCTCCAGCTAGCCTCTCATTGGTTCTCGCTATTCCTGTTCATCTTCCGCAGAAATTGCAAACTGGGCCAAACAGGAGGTTAAAGGGACTGACTCTCCAAGTCGGGAGAGTGTTAGTAAAGCGTCTGGAATGTTGCACCCGAGTACCAGGGGAGGAAAACTGAGACATATTTGAACACGTCTCCCGTTCACATGGTTGATCATACTCTGGGTTCCACATGCATGTTTTAGCTGAAGGAAGAATACCTTAAACCTGGAGAGTTGAGACCCGTGTAATGGGTACCATGCAATATGACTTCAAAGGGTCTTCATTTGATCACCGAACCTCTCCAATCCTATCACTGCTGCGTTTATTCCCCTGTACACACGCTTGATTCTCTTTTGGAGACATAGCAATCCATAGGTTTTAAGATACTTACTAGTCAGGTACATTCTTAGGGGTTTAATATGGGGTTTTGAGTCCATTTCGTTGAACAAGGAGTAGCTCTTGTCTATTCCATATTTGGCTTAAGGAACTTTATCTGTGCTCATTTCAATCTCTGGTTTTATGCAGCACCCCAACTCACCTTTCCCCTTAAGCAAGCATAAGTTGGTTTTCTAAATTTGAGACCCTGTTCTGTTTTGGAATGCAGTTCCTGTGTAGCCAAGTTTACATTCCGTGTATTAGTGATATCTTATGATGTTTCTTTTTCTGTGTGACTTATTTCAGTTAGAATCATCGTACCTGAATCCACTCATTATGCTGCTACGGGCCTGATGACATAGATTTCATTGCTGAGTGATACTGCATTGTACGTAAGTACCACAAGTTCTTTATCCATTTTTCACTTTCTGCGATGTTGAACTTGTACTGTAAACGAGGTTCTTGTAAACAGAGGCGTCCCAAACTTTGGGGTGGCTGTGTCTTTTTGATTTTAATTTCCCTAAGCTATAGGACCATAAGTGGCAGTGCCCTAGGCTCTGTTGCTTTGTTTTTTAGATGTTTCAGGAAACACCATACACTTCTCCCGAGTGTCTGTTGGCAATTTACATCCCGCCCATCAGCATAACAAGGCTCCCAGTTCTACATGGCCTGTCCTGCCTTTCTGGATTTTACACTTTTTTCAGATGGCCCTTTTGACCGGGGGGAAGTGAGACTTCATTGTAGTGCAGATTTCCTTTGCAAGCTTGCTTGGTTGGCCAAAAAGGGCGTATGCGTTTTTTCCTGAATATATTCAGGAAAAAACGCATACGCCCTTTTTGGCCAAGTGCATCATTGTGGACGTTCTGCCTCTTTTCCTATGCTTTCAATGCAATTCCAGTCTACCTCCTGAAATCGGTTTCCTGCAATTCTGCCCCGCTTTCAAGTCCTCTTGGCAGCCTTACTTCAGTCTATTTTTGGACGATAGCTGTCATTTATAACTCTGCAGGTTTGTGAATTACAGTGCCCCTGAGCTCCTTTCTTCAACTCGCTTTCTTGTGACCTGGCCGCAACACCGCAGGATGGCTTCAGGCCCTAATCTGGTTCCGGTACGGCACGCTGAGCCTTTGGTTATTTCCTCTTCCTGTTGGGAAATGAGAGTTAAATTTGCCCGTCCAGACACCTCCAGCTAGTCTCTCATTGGTTCTCGCTATTTCTGTTCATCTTCCGCAGAAATTGCAAACTGGGCCAAACAGGAGGTTAAAGGCGCTGACTCTCCAAGTGGGGAGAGTGTTAGTAAAACATCTGGAATGTTGCACCCGAGTACCAGGGGAGGAAACCTGAGACATATTTGAACACGTCTCCCGTTCACATGGTTGATCATACTTGGGTTCCACATGCATGTTTTAGCTGAAGGAAGAATACCTTAAACCTGGAGAGTTAAGACCCGTGTAATGGGTACCATGCAATATGACTTCAAAGGGTCTTCATTTGCTCACCGAACCTCTCCAATCCTATCACTGCTGCGTTTATGCCCCTGTACACATGCTTGATTCTCTTTTGGAGACATAGCAATCCATAGGTTTTAAGATACTTACTAGTCAGGTACATTCTTAGGCGTTAATATGGGGTGTTGAGTCCATTTCGTTGAGCAAGGAGTAGCTCTTGTCTATTCCATATTTGACTTAAGGAACTTTATCTGTGCTCATTTCAATCTCTGGTTTTATGCAGCACCCCAACTCACCTTTACCCTTAAGCAAGCATAAGTTGGTTTTCTAAATTTGAGACCCTGTTCTGTTCTGTAATTCAGTTCCTGTGTAGCCAAGTTTACATTCCGTGTATTACTGATATCTTATGATGTTTCATTTTCTGTGTGACTTACTTCAGTTAGAATCATCATACCTGAATCCACTCATTGTGCTGCTAAGGGCCTGATGACACAGATTTCATTGCTGAGTGATATTGCTTTGTAAGTAAATACCACAACTTCTTTATCCATTTTTCACTTTCTGCGATGTTGAACTTGTACTGTAAACGAGGTTCTTGTAAACAGAGCCGTTCCAAACTTTGGGGTGGCTGTGTCTTTTTGATTTTAATTTCCCTAAGCTATAGGACCATAAGTGGAAGTGCCCTAGGTTCTGTTGCTTTGTTTTTTAGATGTTTCAGGAAACACCATACACTTCTCCCGAGTGGTTGTTGGCAATTTACATCCCGCCCATCAGCATAACAAGGCTCCCAGTTCTCTATGGCCTGTCCTGCCTTTCTGGATTTTACACTTTTTTCAGATGGCCCTTTTGACCAGGGGGAAGTGAGACTTCATTGTAGTGCAGATTTCCTTTGCAAGCTTGCTTGGTTGGCCAAAAAGGGCGTATGCGTTTTTTCCTGAATATATTCAGGAAAAAACGCATACGCCCTTTTTGGCCAAGTGCATCATTGTGGACGTTCTGCCTCTTTTCCTATGCTTTCAATGCAATTCCAGTCTACCTCCTGAAATCGGTTTCCTGCAATTCTGCCCCGCTTTCAAGTCCTCTTGGCAGCCTTACTTCAGTCTATTTTTGGACGATAGCTGTCATTTATAACTCTGCAGGTTTGTGAATTACAGTGCCCCTGAGCTCCTTTCTTCAACTCGCTTTCTTTTGAGCTGGCCGCAACACTGCAGGATGGCTTCAGGCCCTAATCTGGTTCCGGTACGGCACGCTGAGCCTTTGGTTGTTTCCACTTCCTGGTGGGAAATGAGAGTTAAATTTGCCCGTCCAGACACCTCCAGCTAGCCTTTCATTGGTTCTCGCTATTCCTGTTCATCTTCCGCAGAAATTGCAAACTGGGCCAAACAGGAGGTTAAAGTCGCTGACTCTCCAAGTGGGGAGAGTGTTAGTAAAGCTTCTGGAATGTTGCACCCGAGTACCAGGGGAGGAAAACTGAGACATATTTGAACACGTCTCCCGTTCACATGGTTGATCATACTTGGGTTCCACATGCATGTTTTAGCTGAAGGAAGAATACCTAAAACATGGGTAGTTGAGACCCGTGGAATGGGTACCATGCAATATGACTTCAAAGGGTCTTCATTTGCTCACCGAACCTCTCCAATCCTATCACTGCTGCGTTTATGCCCCTGTACACATGCTTGATTCTCTTTTGGAGACATAGCAATCCATAGGTTTTATGATACTTACTAGTCAGGTACATTCTTAGGCGTTTAATATGCGGTGTTGAGTCCATTTCGTTGAGCAAGGAGTAGCTCTTGTCTATTCCATATTTGACTTAAGGAACTTTATCTGTGCTCATTTCAATCTCTGGTTTTATGCAGCACCCCAACTCACCTTTCCCCTTAAGCAAGCATAAGTTGGTTTTCTAAATTTGAGACCCTGTTCTGTTCTGTAATTCAGTTCCTGTGTAGCCAAGTTTACATTCCGTGTATTACTGATATCTTATGATGTTTCTTTTTCTGTGTGACTTATTTCAGTTAGAATCATCATACCTGAATCCACTCATTGTGATGCTAAGGGCCTGATGACATAGATTTCATTGCTGAGTGATATTGCTTTGTAAGTAAATACCACAACTTCTTTATCCATTTTTCACTTTCTGCGATGTTGAACTTGTACTGTACACGAGGTTCTTGTAAACAGAGGCGTCCCAAACTTTGGGGTGGCTGTGTCTTTTTGAATTTAATTTCCCTAAGCTATAGGACCATAAGTGGCAGTGCCCTAGGCTCTGTTGCTTTGTTTTTTAGATGTTTCAGGAAACACCATACACTTCTCCCGAGTGTCTGTTGGCAATTTACATCCCGCCCATCAGCATAACAAGGCTCCCAGTTCTCCATGGCCTGTCCTGCCTTTCTGGATTTTACACTTTTTTCAGATGGCCCTTTTGACCGGGGGGAAGTGAGACTTCATTGTAGTGCAGATTTCCTTTGCAAGCTTGCTTGGTTGGCCAAAAAGGGCGTATGCGTTTTTTCCTGAATATATTCAGGAAAAAATGCATACGCCCTTTTTGGCCAAGTGCATCATTGTGGACGTTCTGCCTCTTTTCCTATGCTTTCAATGCAATTTCAGTCTACCTCCTGAAATTGGTTTCCTGCAATTCTGCCCCGCTTTCAAGTCCTCTTGGCAGCCTTACTTCAGTCTATTTTTGGACGATAGCTGTCATTTATAACTCTGCAGGTTTGTGAATTACAGTGCCCCTGAGCTCCTTTCTTCAACTCGCTTTCTTGTGACCTGGCCGCAACACCGCAGGATGGCTTCAGGCCCTAATCTGGTTCCGGCCCGGCATGCTGAGCCTTTGGTTAATTCCTCTTCCTGGTGGGAAATGAGAGTTAAATTTGCCCGTCCAGACACCTCCAGCTAGCCTCTCATTGGTTCTCGCTATTCCTGTTCATCTTCCGCAGAAATTGCAAACTGGGCCAAACAGGAGGTTAAAGGGACTGACTCTCCAAGTCGGGAGAGTGTTAGTAAAGCGTCTGGAATGTTGCACCCGAGTACCAGGGGAGGAAAACTGAGACATATTTGAACACGTCTCCCGATCACATGGTTGATCATACTCTGGGTTCCACATGCATGTTTTAGCTGAAGGAAGAATACCTTAAACCTGGAGAGTTGAGACCCGTGTAATGGGTACCATGCAATATGACTTCAAAGGGTCTTCATTTGATCACCGAACCTCTCCAATCCTATCACTGCTGCGTTTATTCCCCTGTACACACGCTTGATTCTCTTTTGGAGACATAGCAATCCATAGGTTTTAAGATACTTACTAGTCAGGTACATTCTTAGGGGTTTAATATGGGGTTTTGAGTCCATTTCGTTGAACAAGGAGTAGCTCTTGTCTATTCCATATTTGGCTTAAGGAACTTTATCTGTGCTCATTTCAATCTCTGGTTTTATGCAGCACCCCAACTCACCTTTCCCCTTAAGCAAGCATAAGTTGGTTTTCTAAATTTGAGACCCTGTTCTGTTTTGGAATGCAGTTCCTGTGTAGCCAAGTTTACATTCCGTGTATTAGTGATATCTTATGATGTTTCTTTTTCTGTGTGACTTATTTCAGTTAGAATCATCGTACCTGAATCCACTCATTATGCTGCTACGGGCCTGATGACATAGATTTCATTGCTGAGTGATACTGCATTGTACGTAAGTACCACAAGTTCTTTATCCATTTTTCACTTTCTGCGATGTTGAACTTGTACTGTAAACGAGGTTCTTGTAAACAGAGGCGTCCCAAACTTTGGGGTGGCTGTGTCTTTTTGATTTTAATTTCCCTAAGCTATAGGACCATAAGTGGCAGTGCCCTAGGCTCTGTTGCTTTGTTTTTTAGATGTTTCAGGAAACACCATACACTTCTCCCGAGTGTCTGTTGGCAATTTACATCCCGCCCATCAGCATAACAAGGCTCCCAGTTCTCCATGGCCTGTCCTGCCTTTCTGGATTTTACACTTTTTTCAGATGGCCCTTTTGACCGGGGGGAAGTGAGACTTCATTGTAGTGCAGATTTCCTTTGCAAGCTTGCTTGGTTGGCCAAAAAGGGCGTATGCGTTTTTTCCTGAATATATTCAGGAAAAAACGCATACACCCTTTTTGGCCAAGTGCATCATTGTGGACGTTCTGCCTCTTTTCCTATGCTTTCAATGCAATTCCAGTCTACCTCCTGAAATCGGTTTCCTGCAATTCTGCCCCGCTTTCAAGTCCTCTTGGCAGCCTTACTTCAGTCTATTTTTGGACGATAGCTGTCATTTATAACTCTGCAGGTTTGTGAATTACAGTGCCCCTGAGCTCCTTTCTTCAACTCGCTTTCTTGTGACCTGGCCGCAACACCGCAGGATGGCTTCAGGCCCTAATCTGGTTCCGGTACGGCACGCTGAGCCTTTGGTTATTTCCTCTTCCTGTTGGGAAATGAGAGTTAAATTTGCCCGTCCAGACACCTCCAGCTAGTCTCTCATTGGTTCTCGCTATTTCTGTTCATCTTCCGCAGAAATTGCAAACTGGGCCAAACAGGAGGTTAAAGGCGCTGACTCTCCAAGTGGGGAGAGTGTTAGTAAAGCATCTGGAATGTTGCACCCGAGTACCAGGGGAGGAAAACTGAGACATATTTGAACACGTCTCCCGTTCACATGGTTGATCATACTTGGGTTCCACATGCATGTTTTAGCTGAAGGAAGAATACCTTAAACCTGGAGAGTTAAGACCCGTGTAATGGGTACCATGCAATATGACTTCAAAGGGTCTTCATTTGCTCACCGAACCTCTCCAATCCTATCACTGCTGCGTTTATGCCCCTGTACACATGCTTGATTCTCTTTTGGAGACATAGCAATCCATAGGTTTTAAGATACTTACTAGTCAGGTACATTCTTAGGCGTTTAATATGGGGTGTTGAGTCCATTTCGTTGAGCAAGGAGTAGCTCTTGTCTATTCCATATTTG
The DNA here is from genome assembly GCF_949987515.2 of Delphinus delphis. NCBI lineage: Eukaryota > Metazoa > Chordata > Mammalia > Artiodactyla > Delphinidae > Delphinus > Delphinus delphis. Next base: position 112,776 of record NW_027192891.1, on the reverse strand, counting down.
ACTTAAGGAACTTTATCTGTGCTCATTTCAATCTCTGGTTTTATGCAGCACCCCAACTCACCTTTCCCCTTAAGCAAGCATAAGTTGGTTTTCTAAATTTGAGACCCTGTTCTGTTCTGTAATTCAGTTCCTGTGTAGCCAAGTTTACATTCCGTGTATTAGTGATATCTTATGATGTTTCTTTTTCTGTGTGACTTATTTCAGTTAGAATCATCATACCTGAATCCACTCATTGTGCTGCTAAGGGCCTGATGACACAGATTTCATTGCTGAGTGATATTGCTTTGTACGTAAATACCACAACTTCTTTATCCATTTTTCACTTTCTGCGATGTTGAACTTGTACTGTAAACGAGGTTCTTGTAAACAGAGGCGTTCCAAACTTTGGGGTGGCTGTGTCTTTTCGATTTTAATTTCCCTAAGCTATAGGACCATAAGTGGAAGTGCCCTAGGTTCTGTTGCTTTGTTTTTTAGATGTTTCAGGAAACACCATACACTTCTCCCGAGTTGTTGTTGGCAATTTACATCCCGCCCATCAGCATAACAAGGCTCCCAGTTCTCCATGGCCTGTCCTGCCTTTCTGGATTTTACACTTTTTTCAGATGGCCCTTTTGACCGGGGGGAAGTGAGACTTCATTGTAGTGCAGATTTCCTTTGCAAGCTTGCTTGGTTGGCCAAAAAGGGCGTATGCGTTTTTTCCTGAATATATTCAGGAAAAAACGCATACGCCCTTTTTGGCCAAGTGCATCATTGTGGACGTTCTGCCTCTTTTCCTATGCTTTCAATGCAATTCCAGTCTACCTCCTGAAATCGGTTTCCTGCAATTCTGCCCCGCTTTCAAGTCCTCTTGGCAGCCTTACTTCAGTCTATTTTTGGACGATAGCTGTCATTTATAACTCTGCAGGTTTGTGAATTACAGTGCCCCTGAGCTCCTTTCTTCAACTCGCTTTCTTGTGACCTGGCCGCAACACCGCAGGATGGCTTCAGGCCCTAATCTGGTTCCGGTACGGCAGGCTGAGCCTTTGGTTATTTCCTCTTCCTGGTGGGAAATGAGAGTTAAATTTGCCCGTCCAGACACCTCCAGCTAGTCTCTCATTGGTTCTCGCTATTTCTGTTCATCTTCCGCAGAAATTGCAAACTGTGCCAAACAGGAGGTTAAAGGCGCTGACTCTCCAAGTGGGGAGAGTGTTAGTAAAGCGTCTGGAATGTTGCACCCGAGTACCAGGGGAGGAAAACTGAGACATATTTGAACACGTCTCCCGATCACATGGTTGATCATACTCTGGGTTCCACATGCATGTTTTAGCTGAAGGAAGAATACCTAAAACCTGGGTAGTTGAAACCCGTGGAATGGGTACCATGCAATATGACTTCAAAGGGTCTTCATTTGCTCACCGAACCTCTCCAATCCTATCACTGCTGCGTTTATGCCCCTGTACACATGCTTGATTCTCTTTTGGAGACATAGCAATCCATAGGTTTTACGATACTTACTAGTCAGGTACATTCTTAGGCGTTTAATATGCGGTGTTGAGTCCATTTCATTGAGCAAGGAGTAGCTCTTGTCTATTCCATATTTGGCTTAAGTAACTTTATCTGTGCTCATTTCAATCTCTGGTTTTATGCAGCACCCCAACTCACCTTTCCCCTTAAGCAAGCATAAGTTGGTTTTCTAAATTTGAGAAACTGTTCTGTTTTGGAATTCAGTTCCTGTGTAGCCAAGTTTACATTCCGTGTATTAGTGATATCTTATGATGTTTCTTTTTCTGTGTGACTTATTTCAGTTAGAATCATCGTACCTGAATCTACTCATTATGCTGCTACGGGCCTGATGACATAGATTTCATTGCTGAGTGATACTGCATTGTACGTAAGTACCACAATTTCTTTATCCATTTTTCACTGTCTGCGATGTTGAACTTGTACTGTAAACGAGGTTCTTGTAAACAGAGCCGTTCCAAACTTTGGGGTGGCTGTGTCTTTTTGATTTTAATTTCCCTAAGCTATAGGACCATAAGTGGAAGTGCCCTAGGCTCTGTTGCTTTGTTTTTTAGATGTTTCAGGAAACACCATACACTTCTCCCGAGTGTCTGTTGGCAATTTACATCCCGCCCCTCAGCATAACAAGGCTCCCAGTTCTCCATGGCCTGTCCTGCCTTTCTGGATTTTACACTTTTTTCAGATGGCCCTTTTGACCGAGGGGAAGTGAGACTTCATTGTAGTGCAGATTTCCTTTGCAAGCTTGCTTGGTTGGCCAAAAAGGGCGTATGCGTTTTTTCCTGAATATATTCAGGAAAAAACGCATACGCCCTTTTTGGCCAAGTGCATCATTGTGGACGTTCTGCCTCTTTTCCTATGCTTTCAATGCAATTCCAGTCTACCTCCTGAAATCGGTTTCCTGCAATTCTGCCCCGCTTTCAAGTCCTCTTGGCAGCCTTACTTCAGTCTATTTTTGGACGATAGCTGTCATTTATAACTCTGCAGGTTTGTGAATTACAGTGCCCCTGAGCTCCTTTCTTCAACTCGCTTTCTTGTGACCTGGCCGCAACACCGCAGGATGGCTTCAGGCCCTAATCTGGTTCCGGCCCGGCATGCTGAGCCTTTGGTTAATTCCTCTTCCTGTTGGGAAATGAGAGTTAAATTTGCCCGTCCAGACACCTCCAGCTAGCCTCTCATTGGTTCTCGCTATTCCTGTTCATCTTCCGCAGAAATTGCAAACTGGGCCAAACAGGAGGTTAAAGGGACTGACTCTCCAAGTGGGGAGAGTGTTAGTAAAGCGTCTGGAATGTTGCACCCGAGTACCAGGGGAGGAAAACTGAGACATATTTGAACACGTCTCCCATTCACATTGTTGATCATACTTGGGTTCCACATGCATGTTTTAGCTGAAGGAAGAATACCTTAAACCTGGAGAGTTGAGACCCGTGTAATGGGTACCATGCAATATGACTTCAAAGGGTCTTCATTTGATCACCGAACCTCTCCAATCCTATCACTGCTGCGTTTATTCCCCTGTACACACGCTTGATTCTCTTTTGGAGACATAGCAATCCATAGGTTTTAAGATACTTACTAGTCAGGTACATTCTTAGGGGTTTAATATGGGGTTTTGAGTCCATTTCGATGAGCAAGGAGTAGCTCTTGTCTATTCCATATTTGGCCTAAGGAACTTTATCTGTGCTCATTTCAATCTCTGGTTTTATGCAGCACCCCAACTCACCTTTCCCCTTAAGCAAGCATAAGTTGGTTTTCTAAATTTGAGACCCTGTTCTCTTCTGGAATGCAGTTCCTGTGTAGCCAAGTTTACATTCCGTGTATTACTGATATCTTATGATGTTTCTTTTTCTGTGTGACTTACTTCAGTTAGAATCATCATACCTGAATCCACTCATTGTGCTGCTAAGGGCCTGATGACACAGATTTCATTGCTGAGTGATATTGCTTTGTAAGTAAATACCACAACTTCTTTATCCATTTTTCACTTTCTGCGATGTTGAACTTGTACTGTAAACGAGGTTCTTGTAAACAGAGCCGTTCCAAACTTTGGGGTGGCTGTGTCTTTTTGATTTTAATTTCCCTAAGCTATAGGACCATAAGTGGAAGTGCCCTAGGCTCTGTTGCTTTGTTTTTTAGATGTTTCAGGAAACACCATACACTTCTCCCAAGTGTCTGTTGGCAATTTACATCCCGCCCATCAGCATAACAAGTCTCCCAGTTCTCAATGGCCTGTTGCCTTTCTGGATTTTACACTTTTTTCAGATGGCCCTTTTGACCGGGGGGAAGTGAGACTTCATTGTAGTGCAGATTTCCTTTGCAAGCTTGCTTGGTTGGCCAAAAAGGGCGTATGCGTTTTTTCCTGAATATATTCAGGAAAAAACGCATACGCCCTTTTTGGCCAAGTGCATCATTGTGGACGTTCTGCCTCTTTTCCTATGCTTTCAATGCAATTCCAGTCTACCTCCTGAAATCGGTTTCCTGCAATTCTGCCCCGCTTTCAAGTCCTCTTGGCAGCCTTACTTCAGTCTATTTTTGGACGATAGCTGTCATTTATAACTCTGCAGGTTTGTGAATTACAGTGCCCCTGAGCTCCTGTCTTCAACTCGTTTTCTTGTGACCTGGCCGCAACTCCGCAGGATGGCTTCAGGCCCTAATCTGCTTCCGGCCCGGCACGCTGAGCCTTTGGTTAATTCCTCTTCCTGGTGGGAAATGAGAGTTAAATTTGCCCGTCCAGACACCTCCAGCTAGCCTCTCATTGGTTCTCGCTATTCCTGTTCATCTTCCGCAGAAATTGCAAACTGGGCCAAACAGGAGGTTAAAGGGACTGACTCTCCAAGTGGGGAGAGTGTTAGTAAAGCGTCTGGAATGTTGCACCCGAGTACCAGGGGAGGAAAACTGAAACATATTTGAACACGTCTCCCGATCACATGGTTGATCATACTCTAGGTTCCACATGCATGTTTTAGCTGAAGGAAGAATACCTTAAACCTGGGTAGTTGAAACCCGTGGAATGGGTACCATGCAATATGACTTCAAAGGGTCTTCATTTGATCACCGAACCTCTCCAATCCTATCACTGCTGCGTTTATTCCCATTTACACACGCTTGATTCTCTTTTGGAGACATAGCAATCCATAGGTTTTAAGATACTTACTAGTCAGGTACATTCTTAGGGGTTTAATATGGGGTTTTGAGTCCATTTCGATGAGCAAGGAGTAGCTCTTGTCTATTCCATATTTGGCCTAAGGAACTTTATCTGTGCTCATTTCAATCTCTGGTTTTATGCAGCACCCCAACTCACCTTTCCCCTTAAGCAAGCATAAGTTGGTTTTCTAAATTTGAGACCCTGTTCTCTTCTGGAATGCAGTTCCTGTGTAGCCAAGTTTACATTCCGTGTATTACTGATATCTTATGATGTTTCTTTTTCTGTGTGACTTACTTCAGTTAGAATCATCATACCTGAATCCACTCATTGTGCTGCTAAGGGCCTGATGACACAGATTTCATTGCTGAGTGATATTGCTTTGTAAGTAAATACCACAACTTCTTTATCCATTTTTCACTTTCTGCGATGTTGAACTTGTACTGTAAACGAGGTTCTTGTAAACAGAGCCGTTCCAAACTTTGGGGTGGCTGTGTCTTTTTGATTTTAATTTCCCTAAGCCATAGGACCATAATTGGAAGTGCCCTAGGCTCTGTTGCTTTGTTTTTTAGATGTTTCAGGAAACACCATACACTTCTCCCAAGTGTCTGTTGGCAATTTACATCCCGCCCATCAGCATAACAAGTCTCCCAGTTCTCAATGGCCTGTTGCCTTTCTGGATTTTACACTTTTTTCAGATGGCCCTTTTGACCGGGGGGAAGTGAGACTTCATTGTAGTGCAGATTTCCTTTGCAAGCTTGCTTGGTTGGCCAAAAAGGGCGTATGCGTTTTTTCCTGAATATATTCAGGAAAAAACGCATACGCCCTTTTTGGCCAAGTGCATCATTGTGGACGTTCTGCCTCTTTTCCTATGCTTTCAATGCAATTCCAGTCTACCTCCTGAAATCGGTTTCCTGCAATTCTGCCCCGCTTTCAAGTCCTCTTGGCAGCCTTACTTCAGTCTATTTTTGGACGATAGCTGTCATTTATAACTCTGCAGGTTTGTGAATTACAGTGCCCCTGAGCTCCTGTCTTCAACTCGTTTTCTTGTGACCTGGCCGCAACACCGCAGGATGGCTTCAGGCCCTAATCTGGTTCCGGCCCGGCACGCTGAGCCTTTGGTTAATTCCTCTTCCTGGTGGGAAATGAGAGTTAAATTTGCCCGTCCAGACACCTCCAGCTAGCCTCTCATTGGTTCTCGCTATTCCTGTTCATCTTCCGCAGAAATTGCAAACTGGGCCAAACAGGAGGTTAAAGGGACTGACTCTCCAAGTGGGGAGAGTGTTAGTAAAGCGTCTGGAATGTTGCACCCGAGTACCAGGGGAGGAAAACTGAAACATATTTGAACACGTCTCCCGATCACATGGTTGATCATACTCTAGGTTCCACATGCATGTTTTAGCTGAAGGAAGAATACCTTAAACCTGGGTAGTTGAAACCCGTGGAATGGGTACCATGCAATATGACTTCAAAGGGTCTTCATTTGCTCACCGAACCTCTCCAATCCTATCACTGCTGCGTTTATGCCCCTGTACACATGCTTGATTCTCTTTCGGAGACATAGCAATCCATAGGTTTTACGATACTTACTAGTCAGGTACATTCTTAGGTGTTTAATATGCGGTGTTGAGACCATTTCGTTGAGCAAGGAGTAGCTCTTGTCTATTCCATATTTGACTTAAGGAACTTTATCTGTGCTCACTTCAATCTCTGGTTTTATGCAGCACCCCAACTCACCTTTACCCTTAAGCAAGCATAAGTTGTTTTTCTAAATTTGAGACCCTGTTCTGTTCTGTAATTCAGTTCCTGTGTAGCCAAGTTTACATTCCGTGTATTACTGATATCTTATGATGTTTCTTTTTCTGTGTGACTTATTTCAGTTAGAATCATCATACCTGAATCCACTCATTGTGCTGCTAAGGGCCTGATGACACAGATTTCATTGCTGAGTGATATTGCTTTGTAAGTAAATACCACAACTTCTTTCTCCATTTTTCACTTTCTGCGATGTTGAACTTGTACTGTAAACGAGGTTCTTGTAAACAGAGGCGTCCCAAACTTTGGGGTGGCTGTGTCTTTTTGATTTTAATTTCCCTAAGCTATAGGACCATAAGTGGCAGTGCCCTAGGTTCTGTTGCTTTGTTTTTTAGATGTTTCAGGAAACACCATACACTTCTCCCGAGTGGTTGTTGGCCATTTACATCCCGCCCATCAGCATAACAAGGCTCCCAGTTCTCCATGACCTGTCCTGCCTTTCTGGATTTTACACTTTTTTCAGATGGCCCTTTTAACGGGGGGGAAGTGAGACTTCATTGTAGTGCAGATTTCCTTTGCAAGCTTGCTTGGTTGTCCAAAAAGGGCGTATGCGTTTTTTCCTGAATATATTCAGGAAAAAACGCATACGCCCTTTTTGGCCAAGTGCATCATTGTGGACGTTCTGCCTCTTTTCCTATGCTTTCAATGCAATTCCAGTCTACCTCCTGAAATCGGTTTCCTGCAATTCTGCCCCCCTTTCAAGTCCTCTTGGCAGCCTTACTTCAGTATATTTTTGGACGATAGCTGTCATTTATAACTCTGCAGGTTTGTGAATTACAGTGTCCCTGAGCTCCTTTCTTCAACTCGCTTTCTTGTGACCTGGCTGCAACACCGCAGGATGGCTTCAGGCCCTAATCTGGTTCCGGTACGGCACGCTGAGCCTTTGGTTATTTCCTCTTCCTGTTGGGAAATGAGAGTTAAATTTGCCCGTCCAGACACCTCCAGCTAGCCTCTCATTGGTTCTCGCTATTCCTGTTCATCTTCCGCAGAAATTGCAAACTGGGCCAAACAGGAGGTTAAAGGGACTGACTCTCCAAGTGGGGAGAGTGTTAGTAAAGCGTCTGGAATGTTGCACCCGAGTACCAGGGGAGGAAAACTGAGACATATTTGAACACGTCTCCCATTCACATTGTTGATCATACTTGGGTTCCACATGCATGTTTTAGCTGAAGGAAGAATACCTTAAACCTGGAGAGTTGAGACCCGTGTAATGGGTACCATGCAATATGACTTCAAAGGGTCTTCATTTGATCACCGAACCTCTCCAATCCTATCACTGCTGCGTTTATTCCCCTGTACACACGCTTGATTCTCTTTTGGAGACATAGCAATCCATAGGTTTTAAGATACTTACTAGTCAGGTACATTCTTAGGGGTTTAATATGGGGTTTTGAGTCCATTTCGATGAGCAAGGAGTAGCTCTTGTCTATTCCATATTTGGCCTAAGGAACTTTATCTGTGCTCATTTCAATCTCTGGTTTTATGCAGCACCCCAACTCACCTTTCCCCTTAAGCAAGCATAAGTTGGTTTTCTAAATTTGAGACCCTGTTCTGTTCTGTAATGCAGTTCCTGTGTAGCCAAGTTTACATTCCGTGTATTACTGATATCTTATGATGTTTCTTTTTCTGTGTGACTTATTTCAGTTAGAATCATCGTACCTGAATCCACTCATTATGCTGCTACGGGCCTGATGACATAGATTTCATTGCTGAGTGATATTGCTTTGTAAGTGAACACCACAACTTCTTTATCCATTTTTCACTTTCTGTGATGTTGAACTTGTACTGTACACGAGGTTCTTGTAAACAGAGGCGTTCCAAACTTTGGGGTGGCTGTGTCTTTTTGATTTTAATTTCCCTAAGCTATAGGACCATAAGTGGCAGTGCCCTAGGCTCTGTTGCTTTGTTTTTTAGATGTTTCAGGAAACACCATACACTTCTCCCAAGTGTCTGTTGGCAATTTACATCCCGCCCATCAGCATAACAAGGCTCCCAGTTCTCCATGGCCTGTCCTGCCTTTCTGGATTTTACACTTTTTTCAGATGGCCCTTTTGACCGGGGGGAAGTGAGACTTCATTGTAGTGCAGATTTCCTTTGCAAGCTTGCTTGGTTGGCCAAAAAGGGCGTATGCGTTTTTTCCTGAATATATTCAGGAAAAAACGCATACGCCCTTTTTGGCCAAGTGCATCATTGTGGACGTTCTGCCTCTTTTCCTATGCTTTCAATGCAATTCCAGTCTACCTCCTGAAATCGGTTTCCTGCAATTCTGCCCCGCTTTCAAGTCCTCTTGGCAGCCTTACTTCAGTCTATTTTTGGACGATAGCTGTCATTTATAACTCTGCAGGTTTGTGAATTACAGTGCCCCTGAGCTCCTGTCTTCAACTCGTTTTCTTGTGACCTGGCCGCAACACCGCAGGATGGCTTCAGGCCCTAATCTGGTTCCGGCCCGGCACGCTGAGCCTTTGGTTAATTCCTCTTCCTGGTGGGAAATGAGAGTTAAATTTGCCCGTCCAGACACCTCCAGCTAGCCTCTCATTGGTTCTCGCTATTCCTGTTCATCTTCCGCAGAAATTGCAAACTGGGCCAAACAGGAGGTTAAAGGGACTGACTCTCCAAGTGGGGAGAGTGTTAGTAAAGCGTCTGGAATGTTGCACCCGAGTACCAGGGGAGGAAAACTGAAACATATTTGAACACGTCTCCCGATCACATGGTTGATCATACTCTAGGTTCCACATGCATGTTTTAGCTGAAGGAAGAATACCTTAAACCTGGGTAGTTGAAACCCGTGGAATGGGTACCATGCAATATGACTTCAAAGGGTCTTCATTTGATCACCGAACCTCTCCAATCCTATCACTGCTGCGTTTATGCCCCTGTACACATGCTTGATTCTCTTTCAGAGACATAGCAATCCATAGGTTTTACGATACTTACTAGTCAGGTACAATCTTAGGTGTTTAATATGCGGTGTTGAGACCATTTCGTTGAGCAAGGAGTAGCTCTTGTCTATTCCATATTTGACTTAAGGAACTTTATCTGTGCTCACTTCAATCTCTGGTTTTATGCAGCACCCCAACTCACCTTTACCCTTAAGCAAGCATAAGTTGTTTTTCTAAATTTGAGACCCTGTTCTGTTCTGTAATTCAGTTCCTGTGTAGCCAAGTTTACATTCCGTGTATTACTGATATCTTATGATGTTTCTTTTTCTGTGTGACTTATTTCAGTTAGAATCATCATACCTGAATCCACTCATTGTGCTGCTAAGGGCCTGATGACACAGATTTCATTGCTGAGTGATATTGCTTTGTAAGTAAATACCACAACTTCTTTCTCCATTTTTCACTTTCTGCGATGTTGAACTTGTACTGTAAACGAGGTTCTTGTAAACAGAGGCGTCCCAAACTTTGGGGTGGCTGTGTCTTTTTGATTTTAATTTCCCTAAGCTATAGGACCATAAGTGGCAGTGCCCTAGGTTCTGTTGCTTTGTTTTTTAGATGTTTCAGGAAACACCATACACTTCTCCCGAGTGGTTGTTGGCCATTTACATCCCGCCCATCAGCATAACAAGGCTCCCAGTTCTCCATGGCCTGTCCTGCCTTTCTGGATTTTACACTTTTTTCAGATGGCCCTTTTAACGGGGGGGAAGTGAGACTTCATTGTAGTGCAGATTTCCTTTGCAAGCTTGCTTGGTTGTCCAAAAAGGGCGTATGCGTTTTTTCCTGAATATATTCAGGAAAAAACGCATACGCCCTTTTTGGCCAAGTGCATCATTGTGGACGTTCTGCCTCTTTTCCTATGCTTTCAATGCAATTCCAGTCTACCTCCTGAAATCGGTTTCCTGCAATTCTGCCCCCCTTTCAAGTCCTCTTGGCAGCCTTACTTCAGTATATTTTTGGACGATAGCTGTCATTTATAACTCTGCAGGTTTGTGAATTACAGTGTCCCTGAGCTCCTTTCTTCAACTCGCTTTCTTGTGACCTGGCTGCAACACCGCAGGATGGCTTCAGGCCCTAATCTGGTTCCGGTACGGCACGCTGAGCCTTTGGTTATTTCCTCTTCCTGTTGGGAAATGAGAGTTAAATTTGCCCGTCCAGACACCTCCAGCTAGCCTCTCATTGGTTCTCGCTATTCCTGTTCATCTTCCGCAGAAATTGCAAACTGGGCCAAACAGGAGGTTAAAGGGACTGACTCTCCAAGTGGGGAGAGTGTTAGTAAAGCGTCTGGAATGTTGCACCCGAGTACCAGGGGAGGAAAACTGAGATATATTTGAACACGTCTCCCGATCACATGGTTGATCATACTCTGGGTTCCACATACATGTTTTAGCTGAAGGAAGAATACCTAAAACCTGGGTAGTTGAAACCCGTGTAATGGGTACCATGCAATATGACTTCAAAGGGTCTTCATTTGCTCACCAAACCTCTCCAATCCTATCACTGCTGCGTTTATGCCCCTGTACACATGCTTGATTCTCTTTCGGAGACATAGCAATCCATAGGTTTTAAGATACTTACTAGTCAGGTACATTCTTAGGCGTTTAATATGCGGTGTTGAGTCCATTTCGTTGAGCAAGGAGTAGCTCTTGTCTATTCCATATTTGGCCTAAGGAACTTTATCTGTGCTCATTTCAATCTCTGGTTTTATGCAGCACCCCAACTCACCTTTACCCTTAAGCAAGCATAAGTTGGTTTTCTAAATTTGAGACCCTGTTCTGTTCTGTAATTCAGTTCCTGTGTAGCCAAGTTTACATTCCGTGTATTACTGATATCTTATGATGTTTCTTTTTCTGTGTGACTTATTTCAGTTAGAATCATCATACCTGAATCCACTCATTGTGATGCTAAGTGCCTGATGACATAGATTTCATTGCTGAGTGATATTGCTTTGTAAGTAAATACCACAACTTCTTTATCCATTTTTCACTTTCTGCGATGTTGAACTTGTACTGTAAACGAGGTTCTTGTAAACAGAGGCGTCCCAAACTTTGGGGTGGCTGTGTCTTTTTGATTTTAATTTCCCTAATCTATAGGACCATAAGTGGCAGTGCCCTAGGCTCTGTTGCTTTGTTTTTTAGATGTTTCAGGAAACATCATACACTTCTCCCGAGTGTCTGTTGGCAATTTACATCCCGCCCATCAGCATAACAAGGCTCCCAGTTCTCCATGGCCTGTCCTGCCTTTCTGGATTTTACACTTTTTTCAGATGGCCCTTTTGACCGGGGGGAAGTGAGACTTCATTGTAGTGCAGATTTCCTTTGCAAGCTTGCTTGGTTGGCCAAAAAGGGCGTATGCGTTTTTTCCTGAATATATTCAGGAAAAAACGCATACGCCCTTTTTGGCCAAGTGCATGATTGTGGACGTTCTGCCTCTTTTCCTATGCTTTCAATGCAATTCCAGTCTACCTCCTGAAATCGGTTTCCTGCAATTCTGCCCCGCTTTCAAGTCCTCTTGGCAGCCTTACTTCAGTCTATTTTTGGACGATAGCTGTCATTTATAACTCTGCAGGTTTGTGAATTACAGTGCCCCTGAGCTCCTTTCTTCAACTCGCTTTCTTGTGACCTGGCCGCAACACCGCAGGATGGCTTCAGGCCCTAATCTGGTTCCGGCCAGGCATGCTGAGCCTTTGGTTAATTCCTCTTCCTGGTGGGAAATGAGAGTTAAATTTGCCCGTCCAGAGACCTCCAGCTAGTCTCTCATTGGTTCTCGCTATTCCTGTTCATCTTCCGCAGAAATTGCAAACTGGGCCAAACAGGAGGTTAAAGGCGCTGACTCTCCAAGTCGGGAGAGTGTTAGTAAAGCGTCTGGAATGTTGCACCCGAGTACCAGGGGAGGAAAACTGAGACATATTTGAACACGTCTCCCGATCACATGGTTGATCATACTTGGGTTCCACATGTATGTTTTAGCTGAAGGAAGAATACCTTAAACCTGGAGAGTTAAGACCCGTGTAATGGGTACCATGCAATATGACTTCAAAGGGTCTTCATTTGCTCACCGAACCTCTCCAATCCTATCACTGCTGCGTTTATGCCCCTGTACACATGCTTGATTCTCTTTCGGAGACATAGCAATCCATAGGTTTTAAGATACTTACTAGTCAGGTACATTCTTAGGCGTTTAATATGCAGTGTTGAGTCCATTTCGTTGAGCAAGGAGTAGCTCTTGTCTATTCCATATTTGACTTAAGGAACTTTATCTGTGCTCATTTCAATCTCTGGTTTTATGCAGCACCCCAACTCACCTTTACCCTTAAGCAAGCATAAGTTGGTTTTCTAAATTTGAGACCCTGTTCTGTTCTGTAATTCAGTTCCTGTGTAGCCAAGTTTACATTCCGTGTATTACTGATATCTTATGATGTTTCTTTTTCTGTGTGACTTACTTCAGTTAGAATCATCATACCTGAATCCACTCATTGTGCTGCTAAGGGCCTGATGACACAGATTTCATTGCTGAGTGATATTGCTTTGTAAGTAAATACCACAACTTCTTTATCCATTTTTCACTTTCTGCGATGTTGAACTTGTACTGTAAACGAGGTTCTTGTAAACAGAGCCGTTCCAAACTTTGGGGTGGCTGTGTCTTTTTGATTTTAATTTCCCTAAGCTATAGGACCATAAGTGGAAGTGCCCTAGGTTCTGTTGCTTTGTTTTTTAGATGTTTCAGGAAACACCATACACTTCTCCCAAGTGTCTGTTGGCAATTTACATCCCGCCCATCAGCATAACAAGGCTCCCAGTTCTCAATGGGCTGTTGCCTTTCTGGATTTTACACTTTTTTCAGATGGCCCTTTTGACCGGAGGGAAGTGAGACTTCATTGTAGTGCAGATTTCCTTTGCAAGCTTGCTTGGTTGGCCAAAAAGGGCGTATGCGTTTTTTCCTGAATATATTCAGGAAAAAACGCATACGCCCTTTTTGGCCAAGTGCATCATTGTGGACGTTCTGCCTCTTTTCCTATGCTTTCAATGCAATTCCAGTCTACCTCCTGAAATCGGTTTCCTGCAATTCTGCCCCCCTTTCAAGTCCTCTTGGCAGCCTTACTTCAGTCTATTTTTGGACGATAGCTGTCATTTATAACTCAGCAGGTTTGTGAATTACAGTGTCCCTGAGCTCCTTTCTTCAACTCGCTTTTTTGTGACCTGGCTGCAACACCGCAGGATGGCTTCAGGCCCTAATCTGGTTCCGGCCCGGCATGCTGAGCCTTTGGTTAATTCCTCTTCCTGGTGGGAAATGAGAGTTAAATTTGCCAGTCCAGACACCTCCAGCTAGCCTCTCATTGGTTCTCGCTATTCCTGTTCATCTTCCGCAGAAATTGCAAACTGGGCCAAACAGGAGGTTAAAGGGACTGACTCTCCAAGTGGGGAGAGTGTTAGTAAAGCGTCTGGAATGTTGCACCCGAGTACCAGGGGAGGAAAACTGAGATATATTTGAACACATCTCCCGATCACATGGTTGACCATACTCTGGGTTCCACATGCATGTTTTAGCTGAAGGAAGAATACCTAAAACCTTGGTAGTTGAAACCCGTGGAACGGGTACCATGCAATATGACTTCAAAGGGTCTTCATTTGCTCACCGAACCTCTCCAATCCTATCACTGCGGCGTTTATGCCCCTGTACACATGCTTGATTCTCTTTCGGAGACATAGCAATCCATAGGTTTTAAGATACTTACTAGTCAGGTACATTCTTAGGCGTTTAATATGCGGTGTTGAGTCCATTTCGTTGAGCAAGGAGTAGCTCTTGTCTATTCCATATTTGGCTTAAGGAACTTTATCTGTGCTCATTTCAATCTCTGGTTTTATGCAGCAACCCAACTCACCTTTCCCCTTAAGCAAGCATAAGTTGGTTTTCTAAATTTGAGAACCTGTTCTGTTTTGGAATTCAGTTCCTGTGTAGCCAAGTTTACATTCCGTGTATTAGTGATATCTTATGATGTTTCTTTTTCTGTGTGACTTATTTCAGTTAGAATCATCGTACCTGAATCTACTCATTATGCTGCTACGGGCCTGATGACATAGATTTCGTTGCTGAGTGATACTGCATTGTACGTAAGTACCACAAGTTCTTTATCCATTTTTCACTTTCTGCGATGTTGAACTTGTACTGTAAACGGGGTTCTTGTAAACAGAGCCATTCCAAACTTTGGGGTGGCTGTGTCTTTTTGATTTTAATTTCCCTAAGCTATAGGACCATAAGTGGAAGTGCCCTAGGCTCTGTTGCTTTGTTTTTTAGATGTTTCAGGAAACACCATACACTTCTCCGGAGTGTCTGTTGGCAATTTACATCCCGCCCATCAGCATAACAAGGCTCCCAGTTCTCAATGGCCTGTTGCCTTTCTGGATTTTACACTTTTTTCAGATGGCCCTTTTGACTGGGGGGAAGTGAGACTTCATTGTAGTGCAGATTTCCTTTGCAAGCTTGCTTGGTTGGCCAAAAAGGGCGTATGCGTTTTTTCCTGAATATATTCAGGAAAAAACGCATACGCCCTTTTTGGCCAAGTGCATCATTGTGGACGTTCTGCCTCTTTTCCTATGCTTTCAATGCAATTCCAGTCTACCTCCTGAAATCAGTTTCCTGCAATTCTGCCCCGCTTTCAAGTCCTCTTGGCAGCCTTACTTCAGTCTATTTTTGGACGATAGCTGTCATTTATAACTCTGCAGGTTTGTGAATTACAGTGCCCCTGAGCTCCTTTCTTCAACTCGTTTTCTTTTGAGCTGGCCGCAACACCGCAGGATGGCTTCAGGCCCTAATCTGATTCTGGCATGGCACGCTGAGCCTTTGGTTAATTCCTCTTCCTGGTTGGAAATGAGAGTTAAATTTGCCCATCCAGACACCTCCAGCTAGTCTCCATTGGTTCTCGCTATTCCTGTTCATCTTCCGCAGAAATTGCAAACTGGGCCAAACAGGAGGTTAAAGGGACTGACTCTCCAAGTCGGGAGAGTGTTAGTAAAGCGTCTGGAATGTTGCACCCGAGTACCAGGGTACGAAAACTGAGACATATTTGAACACGTCTCCCGATCACATGGTTGATCATACTCTAGGTTCCACATGCATGTTTTAGCTGAAGGAAGAATACCTTAAACCTGGGTAGTTGAAACCCGTGGAATGGGTACCATGCAATATGACTTCAAAGGGTCTTCATTTGCTCACCCAACCTCTCCAATCCTATCACTGCTGCGTTTATGCCCCTGTACACATGCTTGATTCTCTTTTGGAGACATAGCAATCCATAGGTTTTAAGATACTTACAAGTCAGGTACATTCTTAGGCGTTTAATATGCGTTGTTGAGTCCATTTCATTGAGCAAGGAGTAGCTCTTGTCTATTCCATATTTGGCTTAAGGAACTTTATCTGTGCTCATTTCAATCTCTGGTTTTATGCAGCACCCCAACTCACCTTTACCCTTAAGCAAGCATAAGTTGTTTTTGTAAATTTGAGACCCTGTTCTGTTCTGTAATTCAGTTTCTGTGTAGCCAAGTTTACATTCCGTGTATTACTGATATCTTATGATGTTTCTTTTTCTGTGTGACTTACTTCAGTTAGAATCATCATACCTGAATCCACTCATTGTGCTGCTAAGGGCCTGATGACACAGATTTCATTGCTGAGTGATATTGCTTTGTAAGTAAATACCACAACTTCTTTCTCCATTTTTCACTTTCTGCGATGTTGAACTTGTACTGTAAACGAGGTTCTTGTAAACAGAGCCGTTCCAAACTTTGGGGTGGCTGTGTCTTTTTGATTTTAATTTCCCTAAGCTATAGGACCATAAGTGGAAGTGCCCTAGGTTCTGTTGCTTTGTTTTTTAGATGTTTCAGGAAACACCATACACTTCTCCCGAGTGGTTGTTGGCAATTTACATCCCGCCCATCAGCATAACAAGGCTCCCAGTTCTCCATGGCCTGTCCTGCCTTTCTGGATTTTACACTTTTTTCAGATGGCCCTTTTGACCGGGGGGAAGTGAGACTTCATTGTAGTGCAGATTTCCTTTGCAAGCTTGCTTGGTTGGCCAAAAAGGGCGTATGCGTTTTTTCCTGAATATATTCAGGAAAAAACGCATACGCCCTTTTTGGCCAAGTGCATCATTGTGGACGTTCTGCCTCTTTTCCTATGCTTTCAATGCAATTCCAGTCTACCTCCTGAAATCGGTTTCCTGCAATTCTGCCCCGCTTTCAAGTCCTCTTGGCAGCCTTACTTCAGTCTATTTTTGGACGATAGCTGTCATTTATAACTCTGCAGGTTTGTGAATTACAGTGCCCCTGAGCTCCTTTCTTCAACTCGGTTTCTTTTGAGCTGGCCGCAACACCGCAGGATGGCTTCAGGCCCTAATCTGGTTCCGGTAAGGCACGCTGAGCCTTTGGTTAATTCCTCTTCCTGGTGGGAAATGAGAGTTAAATTTGCCCGTCCAGACACCTCCAGCTAGCCTCTCATTGGTTCTCGCTATTCCTGTTCATCTTCCGCAGAAATTGCAAACTGGGCCAAACAGGAGGTTAAAGGCGCTGACTCTCCAACTGGGGAGAGTGTTAGTAAAGCGTCTGGAATGTTGCACCCGAGTACCAGGGGAGGAAAACTGAGACATATTTGAACACGTCTCCCGTTCACATGGTTGATCATACTTGGGTTCCACATGCATGTTTTGGCTGAAGGAAGAATACCTTAAACCTGGAGAGTTGAGACCCGTGTAATGGGTACCATGCAATATGACTTCAAAGGGTCTTCATTTGCTCACCGAACCTCTCCAATCCTATCACTGCTGCGTTTATGCCCCTGTACACATGCTTGATTCTCTTTCGGAGACATAGCAATCCATAGGTTTTAAGATACTTACTAGTCAGGTACATTCTTAGGCGTTTAATATGCGGTGTTGAGTCCATTTCGTTGAGCAAGGAGTAGCTCTTGTCTATTCCATATTTGACTAAAGGAACTTTATCTGTGCTCATTTCAATCTCTGGTTTTATGCAGCACCCCAACTCACCTTTACCCTTAAGCAAGCATAAGTTGGTTTTCTAAATTTGAGACCCTGTTCTGTTCTGTAATTCAGTTCCTGTGTAGCCAAGTTTACATTCCGTGTATTAATGATATCTTATGATGTTTCTTTTTCTGTGTGACTTATTTCTGTTAGAATCATCATACCTGAATCCACTCATTGTGATTCTAAGGGCCTGATGACATAGATTTCATTGCTGAGTGATATTGCTTTGTAAGTAAATACCACAACTTCTTTATCCATTTTTCACTTTCTGCGATGTTGAACTTGTACTGTAAACGAGGTTCTTGTAAACAGAGGCGTCCCAAACTTTGGGGTGGCTGTGTCTTTTTGATTTTAATTTCCCTAAACTATAGGACCATAAGCGGAAGTGCCCTAGGCTCTGTTGCTTTGTTTTTTAGATGTTTCAGGAAACACCATACACTTCTCCCGAGTGTCTGTTGGCAATTTACATCCCGCCCATCAGCATAACAAGGCTCCCAGTTCTCCATGGCCTGTCCTGCCTTTCTGGATTTTACACTTTTTTCAGATGGCCCTTTTGACCGGGGGGAAGTGAGACTTCATTGTAGTGCAGATTTCCTTTGCAAGCTTGCTTGGTTGGCCAAAAAGGGCGTATGCGTTTTTTCCTGAATATATTCAGGAAAAAACGCATACGCCATTTTTGGCCAAGTGCATCATTGTGGACGTTCTGCCTCTTTTCCTATGCTTTCAATGCAATTCCAGTCTACCTCCTGAAATCGGTTTCCTGCAATTCTGCCCCGCTTTCAAGTCCTCTTGGCAGCCTTACTTCAGTCTATTTTTGGACGATAGCTGTCATTTATAACTCTGCAGGTTTGTGAATTACAGTGCCCCTGAGCTCCTTTCTTCAACTCGGTTTCTTTTGAGCTGGCCGCAACACCGCAGGATGGCTTCAGGCCCTAATCTGGTTCCGGCCCGGCATGCTGAGCCTTTGGTTAATTCCTCTTCCTGGTGGGAAATGAGAGTTAAATTTGCCCGTCCAGACACGTCCAGCTAGCCTCTCATTGGTTCTCGCTATTCCTGTTCATCTTCCGCAGAAATTGCAAACTGGGCCAAACAGGAGGTTAAAGGGACTGACTCTCCAAGTGCGGAGAGTGTTAGTAAAGCGTCTGGAATGTTGCACCCGAGTACCAGGGGAGGAAAACTGAGACATATTTGAACACGTCTCCCGATCACATAGTTGATCATACTCTGGGTTCCACATGCATGTTTTAGCTGAAGGAAGAATACCTAAAACCTTGGTAGTTGAAACCCGTGGAATGGGTACCATGCAATATGACTTCAAAGGGTCTTCATTTGCTCACCGAACCTCTCCAATCCTATCACTGCTGCGTTTATGCCCCTGTACACATGCTTGATTCTCTTTCGGACACATAGCAATACATAGGTTTTAAGATACTTACTAGTCAGGTACATTCTTAGGCGTTTAATATGCGGTGTTGAGTCCATTTCGTTGAGCAAGGAGTAGCTCTTGTCTATTCCATATTTGGCTTAAGGAACTTTATCTGTGCTCATTTCAAACTCTGGTTTTATGCAGCAACCCAACTCACCTTTCCCCTTAAGCAAGCATAAGTTGGTTTTCTAAATTTGAGACCCTGTTCTGTTCTGTAATTCAGTTCCTGTGTAGCCAAGTTTACATTCCGTGTATTAGTGATATCTTATGATGTTTCTTTTTCTGTGTGACTTATTTCAGTTAGAATCATCGTACCTGAATCTACTCATTATGCTGCTACGGGCCTGATGACATAGATTTCATTGCTGAGTGATACTGCATTGTACGTAAGTACCACAAGTTCTTTATCCATTTTTCACTTTCTGCGATGTTGAACTTGTACTGTAAACGAGGTTCTTGTAAACAGAGCCGTTCCAAACTTTGGGGTGGCTGTGTCTTTTTGATTTTAATTTCCCTAAGCTATAGGACCATAAGTGGAAGTGCCCTAGGCTCTGTTGCTTTGTTTTTTAGATGTTTCAGGAAACACCATACACTTCTCCCGAGTGTCTGTTGGCAATTTACATCCCGCCCATCAGCATAACAAGGCTCCCAGTTCTCCATGGCCTGTTGCCTTTCTGGATTTTACACTTTTTTCAGATGGCCCTTTTGACTGGGGGGAAGTGAGACTTCATTGTAGTGCAGATTTCCTTTGCAAGCTTGCTTGGTTGGCCAAAAAGGGCGTATGCGTTTTTTCCTGAATATATTCAGGAAAAAACGCATACGCCCTTTTTGGCCAAATGCATCATTGTGGACGTTCTGCCTCTTTTCCTATGCTTTCAATGCAATTCCAGTCTACCTCCTGAAATCGGTTTCCTGCAATTCTGCCCCGCTTTCAAGTCCTCTTGGCAGCCTTACTTCAGTCTATTTTTGCACGATAGCTGTCATTTATAACTCTGCAGGTTTGTGAATTACAGTGCCCCTGAGCTCCTTTCTTCAACTCGCTTTCTTGTGACCTGGCCGCAACACCGCAGGATGGCTTCAGGCCCTAATCTGGTTCCGGCCCGGCATGCTGAGCCTTTGGTTAATTCCTCTTCCTGGTGGGAAATGAGAGTTAAATTTGCCCGTTCAGACACCTCCAGCTAGTCTCTCATTGGTTCTCGCTATTCCTGTTCATCTTCCGCAGAAATTGCAAACTGGGCCAAACAGGAGGTTAAAGGGACTGACTCTCCAAGTCGGGAGAGTGTTAGTAAAGCGTCTGGAATGTTGCACCCGAGTACCAGGGGAGGAAAACTGAGACATATTTGAACACGTCTCCCGTTCACATGGTTGATCATACACTGGGTTCCACATGCATGTTTTAGCTGAAGGAAGAATACCTTAAACCTGGAGAGTTGAGACCCGTGGAATGGGTACCATGCAATATGACTTCAAAGGGTCTTCATTTGCTCACCGAACTTCTCCAATCCTATCACTGCTGCGTTTATGCCCCTGTACACACGCTTGATTGTCTTTTGGAGACATAGCAATCCATAGGTTTTAAGATACTTACAAGTCAGGTACATTCTTAGGCGTTTAATATGGGGTGTTGAGTCCATTTCGTTGAGCAAGGAGTAGCTCTTGTCTATTCCATATTTGGCTTAAGGAACTTTATCTGTGCTCATTTCAATCTCTGGATTTATGCAGCAACCCAACTCACCTTTCCCCTGAAGCAAGCATAAGTTGGTTTTCTAAATTTGAGACCCTGTTCTGTTTTGGAATGCAGTTCCTGTGTAGCCAAGTTTACATTCCGTGTATTACTGATATCTTATGATGTTTCTTTTTCTGTGTGACTTATTTCAGTTAGAATCATCGTACCTGAATCCACTCATTATGCTGCTACGGGCCTGATGACATAGATTTCATTGCTGACTGATACTGCATTGTACGTAAGTACCACAAGTTCTTTATCCATTTTTCACTTTCTGTGATATTGAACTTGTACTGTAAACGAGGTTCTTGTAAACAGAGCCGTTCCAAACTTTGGGGTGGCTGTGTCTTTTTGATTTTAATTTCCCTAAGCTGTAGGACCATAAGTGGCAGTGCCCTAGGCTCTGTTGCTTTGTTTTTTAGATGTTTCAGGAAACACCATACACTTCTCCTGAGTGTCTGTTGGCAATTTACATCCCGCCCATCAGCATAACAAGGCTCCCAGTTCTCCATGGCCTGTCCTGCCTTTCTGGATTTTACACTTTTTTCAGATGGCCCTTTTGACCGGGGGGAAGTGAGACTTCATTGTAGTGCAGATTTCCTTTGCAAGCTTGCTTGGTTGGCCAAAAAGGGCGTATGCGTTTTTTCCTGAATATATTCAGGAAAAAACGCATACGCCCTTTTTGGCCAAGTGCATCATTGTCGAGTTTCTGACTCTCTTCATATGCTTTCAATGCAATTCCAGTCTACCTCCTGAAATCGGTTTCCTGCAATTCTGCCTTGCTTTCAATGCCTCTTCATAGCCTTACCTCAATATATTTTTTAAAAGTAGTTGGCCTTTATAACTCTGCAGGTTTTTGAATTGCAGTGGCCCTTAGCTCCATTTTTTAGCTCTTATTTTTGTGGTCTTGCCCCATAACCACAGGATTCCTTGAAGCCCTATTTTTCTTCTGGGGCACCTGCTGTGCCTTTGGTTAATTCTTCTTACTGATGTGATATTAGAGTGACATGTGCCCATTGAAACCGCTACAGCTAGTTTCTCACTGGTTCCCCCTATTCCCATTCATCCTCTGCACTAACTGCAGACTGTGCGATACCAGAACTTAAAGGCATTGACTCCATGTGGGGATGTTGTTAGTAAAGCGGCTGGAATGTCGATCCGGAGCCCCAGGAGAGGAAAAATGAGGTGCGTTTTAGAAACCTTTCCCGATCATATGGTATACCAGTCGCTGGGTTTCCCAAGCATGGTTTAGCTGTAGGAAGATTCCCTTCAACCTGGAGTGTTGGGACCCTTGGACTGAGTAGCATGAAGTATTGCATTAAACTTTCGGCAGTTGCTCACCAAAGCTCACCAATCCTGTCAGCCCCAAGTGTCCAGCCTTATGTCTTATCCAGCTGTGGGTTTATATGTGGTCAATCCAGGTTGCATCACAGCCCCTGAGCCAATTTTGTAAGAATTTTTCTCTCTTTCATTGTTTCAGCGTTTTGTTTTTAAAATTTATTTCTATAATGGGGTTTAGCTCCTTTTCACTGCTGTGTTTGTGCCGCTCTGCACACACTTGATTCCCTTATGGAGATATATCAATACATGGGTTTTAAGATTCTTATTCCTCAGATATATTTCTCTGCGGTGTATAGGGTGTGTTGAGGCCTGTTCATTGAGCAAGGTGTAGATCTTGTCTAATACCTATTTGGTTTATTGAACGGTATCTGTGCTAATTTCAAACTCTGGTTTTATGCATCACCCCACCTCTCCTTTCCCCTTAAGCTGACATAAGTGTGTTTTCTAAATGTGAGACACTGTTCTGTTCTGTAATTCATTTCTTGTGCAGCCATATTTACCCTCCCTCTATAAGTGATATCTTATGATATGTTTCTTTTTCTGTTTGACTTATTTCAAGTAGTATTATCGGACCTAAATCCACTCTTTATCCTTCTACTAGCCTTATTACATTGATTTCATGGTGAAGAGATATTCCATTGTACATAAGTACCACATCTTCTTTATCCATTGTTCTCTTTCCTGGGATATTTAAGGTGTACTGAAGTTGAGGTTCTTGTAAACAGAGTAGCCCTAAACTGTGGTGTGCTTGTGTCTTGTTGATTTTTAGACTTCCCTAGATATACTCCCATGATTGGAAGTGTCCTATGCTCTGTAGCTCTGTTTTTTAGATGATTTAGGAACCACCATACACTTCTCCAGAGTGGCTCTCGGCAGTTCACACACTGCCCATCAGCGTATAAAGGCTCCCTGTTCTCCATGGCCTGTCCTGCATTTCTGGTTTTTACAATTTTTTAGGATGGCCCTTTTGACCGGTGGGAAGTGAGACTTCTTTGTTGTGCACATTTGCATTGCTTGCTTGCTTCGTTGCCCATAAAGTGCGTATGCGTTTTTTCCTGGATATAATCAGGAAAAAACGCATACGCCCTTTTGGGCCAACTGCATCATTGTCGAAATTCTGCCGCTTTTCATGTGCGTTAAAGACGAGTCCAATCTATCTCTTGAAATCTGTTTCTTGCAATTCTGTCTTGCATTCAGATCCTCTTCTTTGCCTTACCTCAACATATTTTTGGACGTTAGTTTTCATTTATAACTCTGCAGGTTTGTGAATTGCAGTGACCCTGAGCTCCATTTTTTAAGTTGCTCTTTTGTGAGCTGGCCTCAAACCCGCAGGATTGCTTCAGGCCCTATTTTGGCTCCGGTGAGGCAGGTTGAGCCTTCCTTTAATTCTTACTCTTAATGGGAAATTAGAGTGATATGTGCCCGTCCAAACCCCTACAACTCTTCTCTCATTGGTTCCCCCTCTTCCCGTTCATCCTCCTCACAATTTGCAAAATGTGTGAAACAGAAGTTTAAATGTGCTGATTCTCCAAGTGGGGAGATTCTAAGTAGCGTGGCTGGAATGGTGAGCAGGAGCACCAGGAGAGGATAAATGAGGTGCATTATAGACACATCTCCCGATCACATGGTGTACAGTCCTCTGGGTTTTCCATGCATGTTTTAGCTGTAGGAAGATCCCTTGAACCTGCAGATTTGGGACCCATTGAATGGGTACCAGGTAGTATTACTTTAAAGGGTGTGCATTTCCTCACCCAACCTCACATTTCTCTTAGCGCAAACAGTTTCCAGCCTTATGTCTCATCCTGCTGTGGGTCTAGATGTGTTCAATCCATGTTGCATCACCGTCCCTGAGGAAAAGTTGTAAGAGGTTTTCTCTGTCTCTCTGTCGTTTATTTTTTTCAATTTATTACTATATTGGTTACAGCTGATTTTCAAAGCTCTGTTTCTTGCTGCTGTACATCCACTTGATTCACGTACAGAGAGACATCAATAAATTCTTTTTCAGATTCTTACCAGTCGTATATATTCTTTTCCGGTGACTTGAGTGTGCTGAGTGCAGTTCTTTTAGCTACCGTGTAGGCCTTGTGGATTATCAGTTTGGTATTTGGAATGGTATCTTTGCTAATTTCAACCTCCTGGATGATGCCTCACCCCTCCCCACCTTTCCCGTTTAGCAGCCTTATGCGTGTTTTCTACATATTTGACTATGTTTTTGTTTTGTAATTTATTTCATGTGTAGCCATTTTGGATTCCACCTTTAAGTGATATCTTATGATATGTGTCTTTTTCTTTTTGAATTCTGTCACTTAGAATGATCATACATAACTCCTCCGGAGTTGTTACAACTGGCCATATTTCATTGATTTCCAGGCTGAATAATATTCCACTCTACCTAAGTACCACATCTCTATCCATTTTTTCCCTCCAGAGACATTTAAGTTATATCCTAGTCGAGGATCTTTTAAACAGAGAGGGGGTAAACATTGGGGTGCCTGTGTCCTCTCGATTTTTGTTTTTCCCAAGATATACGCCCATGAGTGCAAGTGCCCTATGCTCTGTAGCTCATTTTTTAGATGCTTTAGTAAACACAATACACTTCTCCAGAATGGCCGTTGGCAATATACATTTCCACTATAAGTCTCACAGGGCTCCCTCTTCTCGTTGCCCTGTCCTGCATTTCTGTTGTTTACGCTTTATGAGGATGGCTCTTCTGACTGATGCGAAGTGATATCTTTTGTAGTATTGACTTCCAGTGCCCACCTGTTTGGTTGGCTAAAAAAGTGTATGCCCTTTTCTTGAATATATACAGAAAAGAACGCATACACCCTTTTTGGCCAACTGCAATGTTGGCAATGTTCAGCTCCTTTTCTTGTGCTTAATGGCGAGTCCTTTCTACCTCCTCAAATCCCTTTCCTGCCATTCTCCCTTGCTTACAAGTCCTTTTCTCTGACTTTCCTCAAGACATTTTTCAGTGATGGATATTTTCAACTCTGCAGTTTTGTGAATTTTACTGCCCCTGAGTTCCATTGTTCAACTTGTGTTTATGGGAACTGGCCACAAAGCAGCGGGATTTCCTCAAGCCCTATACTGTTTCCATGGGCAACCCTAGCCTTTGGTCAATTCGTCTTCCTGATTGGAAATTAGAGTGACATGTGCCTGTCTGAACACCTAGGACTTGTCTCTCATTGTTCCTCATCCTTCCGCTTCATCCTCTGGACAAATTCCAAACTGTACGCAACAGGATGTTGACAGTGCTGACATCTCCAAGTGGGGAGACTGTTAGTAAAGACGCTGGAGGTGTGAACCCGAGCACCAGGAGATGAGGAGATGAGATGCCTTTTCCAAACTCTTCCCGATCAGACGGTATAGCATCCTCTGGGTGTGACAGACATGTTTTAGCAGTAGGAAGAGTCCCATTCATGTAAGGAGAACACCAGGGCTTTTTCAAAATCAGTGTCTCCCCGAAACCCAAACTGGGGAAGTTTTTAAGCTACAGCTACACATATGTTCATTAAGGGCCTTGGGAAGTAGGCAGAGTCCAAACTTTAGATGATTGAAGTCTTCAGGTTCAGAAGCACTCACCACCAGCTTCCCTTAGGCTACACTTTAACTGTCATTGATAGATGATGTCAATAAAAATATCTATTCTTTTTCAGATTATTTCCCCTTATAGGTTATTGCAAAATGTTGAGTGTAGTTCCCTGTGCTATACAGTAGTTCCTTGTTGATGATCTATTTTATACATAGCAGTGTGTATGTGTTAATTCCAAACTGTTAATTTATCCCTCCTCCCACCTTTCCCCTTTGGTAATAATAAATTATAAGATTTTATACTTCTCAGAAATGGGGGAGCTGAAAGAGAGGTATCATTTTCAATGGAAAAGCATTTAAAACAAGATTGAAGGTTTAACCAAGATTATTAGCTGTACATCCTTGGAAAGAAATCACTTCGTTTCTCTAATATTGACCTGACAAATAAGACAAACCTTTTCACTGAACTTGCTTATAAAAAGTGATGGAAATATCAAATGGAAGTGTTAAAAACATCTTATTTTACCCGAGCCTTATACACTGTTCTATGTTAACTACAGTTTGGCTCACACATCTGTTCATTGAGGTTACAATAGTCTCAATTTCTGTTACTGATCCTCCAGAGTGGACCCCAACAAGTGTCCCCCTGCCCAGTGTCATTGGGGCCAACAGATCAAGACTGAGTTTGGTTCACAAGCAAAGGAAACTTTATATTTTGATCAGAGAATGGAGAGGTGAGAGCATGCACTACCCCGTGGGCTGTGGGCTGGGCTGCTGTGTAGAGATCCTGTCAGAGTCAGTGGGAGGGAGGGAGGCGGCGGAGCTCTCGAGGGCCGGGTTGGCTGTAGCTCAGGCTCTATATCGTGGAGTCTGCACTGGGCCCCAGGAGCTGAGGTGTCGACCCAGCCATTCTGCACTAGGAAATCTGGTCTGAAGTGCCGGGTGTGGAACCTCTGCATGCGGGACCCTAGGAGCACATGAAATTAGACAAAGCACAAAGGATAAAAAAGGTTAGACTTGACTTTATTGCCCAGATTCTATTTTTATCTCCCAGGGATTTTTAATGGGCTTTGCTGGGGACAAACCCCTCCTCTGCCTTTTGTCCCGTTCCTCATTCTTGGAGTGCTGAGGGTGCAGACCCTTCTTCTGTAACTGCTGAGTGCTGAGTTGGGAGCCCTCATACCCTGGGGCGAGGGTCAGAGCTTCTCCCCAGCAGCCTCCCGGTGACGTTGATTGTCCCCAGGACCCCTGCCTCCCTGCTCGTCCACCTGAGCACCAGCATTGGAAGTGTTATAGATTCTAATGACCTTTAAGGGTCCAGGAAAGAGATGTGCAGAGACGCTGTGGGGGCCGGTTTCACCCCACCCCACATTTGTTCGGCCACCTTAGGCTGACCGTCTCTGCCAGCCTAGATGCTCTGACCAGTAGTCTGCACTTTCTTCAATTAGGCCCATGAATTAACGTACAAACAGCACCAGGTGTCAGAGCCCTGCCCGCTCAACTCCCAGACAGTCCAGGGTCAGTGGTGACCAAGGACCATGATGGCTACTGAGTCAACAGCCTTTTGAAGTAAACAGGAGTCCAGCCGGTCTTATTGGCCACCATCATCACGGTGTCTGTAGGCTTTTCTATGGTGACAGTGTGGTATACTGTTCCCCCGCCAAGATTATTAGCTCCCCTCTGGGTGCAGTAAGTCCTGCAAGCAGTAGTCTACTCTTTTGGGACACACTCTTGTTGTTTTATGAGAGAAACTCCAGGTCAAGTGATGTTCACACGAGTCGTCATGGTGCCCTGTTGCCCCCGGTTATCTCTCTGGATGTTGGAGTTGGAGGGCCTCCTCACTCGAGGTCGGTGTGCCCACGGAGCGAACCCTGCAACTTCAGGGCATGGTTGGTGGTTAGGATCACCACGTGGGGTCCTTTTCCCTTAGGAGGGAGGTGGCCTTTTGGGCTGCTGATTTCCAGGTTTTTAGATACCGCCAGTATCTTGGCCAGATGTGGCAGTGGGCCAAGCCCCTTAGTGACTGTAGTTTATCCTACCTGGATGGCATTCTTGCATTGTTCCATTTCAAGTGGTCCCAGTTTTTGCACTAATTCTCCAATGGCAATTCACCTTTCACCGGGAATGTAAAGGTCAAAGGGTTTAGCTAAATTAGGGAGTTCCAGGGCAAGGGTCTGAATTGACTGCTCTTTCCATTCTTGAAAGGCCACTTCTGGATTCTATTCAAAAGGATCATCATCTTTTCCTTTCAGTGTTTCATATAGAGGCCCAGCTAGTAGACTGTAGTTAGGGATCCAGAAGCAGCAAACCCTGGCCTCCCCAGGAACCCCTAAGCTGTCTTCTAGTTTTAGAAAGGGGTAAGGCTGAAAATGGTTTCTTCCCTTTCCTGGGATGGGCTTCTCTGACCTTCTGTGAGAATGAAGCCCAGGCAGGTCACCGCAGTCTGTGATATTTGAGCTTTTTCTTGGACAACTTCTATCCTTTATTGGCTTGGTAGTTCAGAGGCCTCCTTAGTAGGGCTGGTGATCAGAATGTCGTCTGCATATTGAAGGAGGGTTTCCTTTTCCAGAGGTAGAACTTTTAGGTCTTTAGCT
Source organism: Delphinus delphis (assembly GCF_949987515.2). NCBI lineage: Eukaryota > Metazoa > Chordata > Mammalia > Artiodactyla > Delphinidae > Delphinus > Delphinus delphis. The sequence goes on along the minus strand of NW_027192891.1, from coordinate 84,733 downwards.
AAGCTTTCCCCAAAGATGGTGTGGGAATTTTTGCACCCTTGGGTCCAGACGGCCCGGAAGTATTGTTTTAGTTGTATGTTGAGTCCTGCCACTCACAAGCCAAAATTTCTTGTGACTCTGGGACTAATGGAATACAAAAGAAGGCATCATTGAAGACTAATACAGAATACCATGTCCTGGTGGTTGGTAGAATGACCAGCAGGGTGTAGGTATTAGGAGCAACTGGAGGTATATCCTCGGTGGCTTCACTGACTGTCCTGACATCCTTTACCAGGTCCCCAGCAGCCCATGGGGCTCTCGTGGTCAGACCAATCCCAGAATATGGAGCTCACCTGGGCAGGTACCCCACCCCCACCCCAGCCCACGGGGCTCTCGTGGTCAGGCCCCTCCCAGGATACAGAGCTACCCTTGCAGGTACCGTGGCAGGGCTGGGCACACAGGAACCGTGCACATAGCCCTCATTGCAGAGCACCCCCAGCTCACCTGTCGCTCAGAGCTGACACAGAGCACCTCAGAGCAGGACTTGAACTAACAAACAGCAGCTGCGACAGGTCTGTGACCCTGGGCATCACTCCGTGAGGCCTCCCTCCACCTGGTCTTCCAGAGACTTCCACTGCACCCAGGGCACCAGGCCTCTGTCTCCAACCACCACCCACCCCTCCTCTCCCTGACTCCTGGGTTCCTCTCATTAGGAGAGGGTTTTCTTGAAGTTGTCTCCCACTCATGGGCCAGATAAAATGATTAGAAAACAAGCCAAAGCTGCAGCCCCTTGTCTATCCTGACTCTCAGGAGCCCACACCTGTTCCTTGGACCTGGCCGGTTCAGCAAGTTCCATTTTCTGCAACTGTGAGCCCCTGAGGGGTGATGATTGGCTGACCTGGGCAGCCTTACCGTGCCGGCCAGCCCTCCCCAGGTGTGCCTGGGTTGAGATCAATATAAATACCACTCCAGGCAGCAAGAGCCCCTGCAGCCGCGCCTGATGCCATTTTCTCTGCCCTGTCAGCAGTCTCGGGGCTGGGCTGGTGGGAGGGAGTGAGAGGCCACGGCTTTGTGGGTGGCCCAGTGTGAGTGGGGCTCTGCTGGACTTTCTGCAGCAGTTGCCAGGCTGCCACCTGCTAAAGAAGAGGATGTGTCACCCATACCTGCTGCTGGAATTTCTCCCTGGGCAGAGGTGAGGAAGGAAAAAAGCAGTGGGGGCAGGGACAGGACGGGTATCTCAGGCAGGGAAATGGAAATCTTCCAGAAGAGCACCCAGGGCCAGGACCATCCTGGCTGGCCTGCAGGCACCAAGTCGGCCGGCATGCTGTCACTCGTGTGGCTCTATGGCCCTTCCTCTAGGCTTTCAAGTCCTTGTATATATTCAGGTGTTTTACCTGGGACGGGTGGGAATAGTTCAGCAGCAACTGGCCTGGGGCTCAGCTCACGTTTACTCACAGATGCCTCGGCACGGTGCCCCAGCTTTGCAATGAGGACGCTTGTTGCGTGGGGGCTGCTGGCTGAATGGGAGACGATTCCCCTCCACTGACCAACTTCAGAATTGTTTACAACTGGAGCAAGTGCCCTGATACGGTTTTCCTCTGTGTAACTGGTGGGTTCTGTGTTTTTTTTCTCTTTTTCGTTTTTGGTTCAAGGTAGATTTTATTCCTCTTTTTTGTATTTACAGATATAAGCATGGAAATAATTTATTCATATAAATACATGTATGTGCAGGGAATAATTGTTTTTTCTGTTTTATTTTTTAAATTTTACTTCTTTTTAATTTTGAATTTTATTTTATATTTTTATACAGCAGGTTCTTATTGGTTATCTATTTTATACATATAAATGTATACATGCCAATCCCAGTCTCTCAACTCCTCCCACCACCACCCCCCCAACAGCTTTCCCCCCTTGTTGTCCATACGTTTGTTGTCTACATCTGTTGCTCTATTTATGCCTTGCAAAATGGTTAATCTGTACAGTTTTTCTAGGTTCCACATATATGCATGAATATACAAGATTTGTTTTTCTCTTTCTGACTTACTTCACTCTGTATGACAGTCTCTAGATCCATCGACGTCTCTACAAATGACCCAATTTCATTCCTTTTCATGGCTTAGTAATATTCCATTTTATACATGTACCACAGCTTTATGCATTCGTCTGTCTGTGGGCATTTAGGTTGCTTCCATTACCTCGATATTGTAAATAGTGATGCAATGAACATTGCGGTGAATGACTCTTTTTGATTTATGGTTTTGTCTGGGTATATGTCCAGTACTGGGATTGCTGTATCATATGGTAATTCTATTGTTAGTTTCTTAAGAAATTCCATATTGTTCTCCATAATGACTGTATCAATTTATATTCCCAACAATAGTGGAAGAAGGTTCCTTTTCTCCACACCCTTTCCAGCATTTTTTGTTTGTAGATTTTCAATGATGCCTATTCTACCAGGTGTGAGGTGATACCTCATTGTTGAATCCATTTCGTTGAGCAAGGGGTAGCTCTTGTCTATTACATATTTGGCTTATGGAACGGTATCTGTGCTAATTTCAAACTCTGCTTTTATGCAGCACCCCAACTCACCTTCCCCCTTAAGCAGGCATAAGTTGGTTTTCTAAACTTGAGACCCTGTTCTGTTTTGTAATTCAGTTCATGTGTAGCCAAGTTCACATTCCGTGTATTAGTGATACCTTATGATGTTTCTTTTTCTGTGTGACTTATTTCACTTAGAATCATCGTGCCTCAATCCACTCATTATGCTGGTACGGGCCTGGTGACATAGATTTCATTGCTGAGTGGTATTCTGTTGTACAGAAGTACCGCAACTTCTTTATCCATTATTTGCTCTCTGGGATATTTAACTTGTGCCGTAGAAGAGATTCCTGTAAAAAGAGCCGTCCCAAATTTTGGGGTTGCTGTGTCTTTTTGATATTAATTTCCCGAAGCTATAGGACCATAAGTGGAAGTGCCCTAGGCTCTGTTGCTTAGTTTTTTAGATGTTTCAGGAAACACCATACACTTCTCCCAAGTGTCTGTTGGCAATTTACATCCCGCCCATCAGCATAACAAGGCTCCCAGTTCTCCATGGCCTGTCCTGCCTTTCTGGATTTTACACTTTTTTCAGATGGCCCTTTTGACCGGGGGGAAGTGAGACTTCATTGTAGTGCAGATTTCCTTTGCAAGCTTGCTTGGTTGGCCAAAAAGGGCGTATGCGTTTTTTCCTGAATATATTCAGGAAAAAACGCATATGCCCTTTTGGCAAAGTGCATCATTGTGGACGTTCTGCCTCTTTTCCTACGCTTTCAATGCAATTCCAGTCTACCTCCTGAAATCGGTATCCTGCAATTCTGCCCCGCTTTCAAGTCCTCTTGGAAGCCTTACTTCAGTCTATTTTTGGACGATAGCTGTCATTTATAACTCTGCAGGTTTGTGAATTACAGTGCCCCTGAGCTCCTTTCTTCAACTCGCTTTCTTTTGAGCTGGCCGCAACACCGCAGGATGGCTTCAGGCCCTAATCTGGTTCCGGCACGGCACACTGAGCCTTTGGTTATTTCCTCTTCCTGTTGGGAAATGAGAGTTAAATTTGCCCGTCCAGACACCTCCAGCTAGCCTCTCATTGGTTCTCGCTATTCCTGTTCATCTTCCGCAGAAATTGCAAACTGGGCCAAACAGGAGGTTAAAGGCGCTGACTCTCCAAGTGGGGAGAGTGTTAGTAAAGCATCTGGAATGTTGCACCCGAGTACCAGGGGAAGAAAACTGAGACATATTTGAACACGTCTCCCGTTCACATGGTTGATCATACTTGGGTTCCACATGCATGTATTAGCTGAAGGAAGAATACCTAAAATCTGGGTAGTTGAAACCCGTGGAATGGGTACCATGCAATATGACTTCAAAGGGTCTTCATTTGCTCACCGAACCTCTCCAATCCTATCACTGCTGCGTTTATGCCCCTGTACACATGCTTGATTCTCTTTTGGAGACATAGCAATCCATAGGTTTTAAGATACTTACTAGTCAGGTACATTCTTAGGCGTTTAATATGCGGTGTTGAGTCCATTTCGTTGAGCAAGGAGTAGCTCTTGTCTATTCCATATTTGGCTTAAGGAACTTTATCTGTGCTCATTTCAATCTCTGGTTTTATGCAGCACCCCAACTCACCTTTACCCTTAAGCAAGCATAAGTTGGTTTTCTAAATTTGAGACCCTGTTCTGTTCTGTAATTCAGTTCCTGTGTAGCCAAGTTTACATTCCGTGTATTACTGATATCTTATGATGTTTCTTTTTCTGTGTGACTTATTTCAGTTAGAATCATCATACCTGAATCCACTCATTGTGCTGCTAAGGGCCTGATGACACAGATTTCATTGCTGAGTGATATTGCTTTGTAAGTAAATACCACAAGTTCTTTATCCATTTTTCACTTTCTGCGATGTTGAACTTGTACTGTAAACGAGGTTCTTGTAAACAGAGCCGTTCCAAACTTTGGGGTGGCTGTGTCTTTTTGATTTTAATTTCCCTAAGCTATAGGACCATAAGTGGAAGTGACCGAGGCTCTGTTGCTTTGTTTTTTAGATGTTTCAGGAAACACCATACACTTCTCCCGAGTGGTTGTTGGCAATTTACATCCCGCCCATCAGCATAACAAGGCTCCCAGTTCTCCATGGCCTGTCCTGCCTTTCTGGATTTTACACTTTTTTCAGATGGCCCTTTTGACCGGGGTGAAGTGAGACTTCATTGTAGTGCACATTTCCTTTGCAAGCTTGCTTGGTTGGCCAAAAAGGGCGTATGCGTTTTTTCCTGAATATATTCAGGAAAAAACGCATACGCCCTTTTTGGCCAAGTGCATCATTGTGGACGTTCTGCCTCTTTTCCTATGCTTTCAATGCAATTCCAGTCTACCTCCTGAAATCGGTTTCCTGCAATTCTGCCCCGCTTTCAAGTCCTCTTGGCAGCCTTACTTCAGTCTATTTTTGGACGATAGCTGTCATTTATAACTCTGCAGGTTTGTGAATTACAGTGCCCCTGAGCTCCTTTCTTCAACTCGCTTTCTTGTGACCTGGCCGCAACACTGCAGGATGGCTTCAGGCCCTAATCTGGTTCCGGCACGGCACGCTGAGCCTTTGTTTAATTCCTCTACCTGGTGGGAAATGAGAGTTAAATTTGCCCGTCCAGACACCTCCAGCTAGTCTCTCATTGGTTCTCGCTATTCCTGTTCATCTTCCGCAGAAATTGCAAACTGGGCCAAACAGGAGGTTAAAGGGACTGACTCTCCAAGTGGCGAGAGTGTTAGTAAAGCGTCTGGAATGTTGCACCCGAGTTCCAGGGGAGGAAAACTGAGACATATTTGAACACGTCTCCCGATCACATGGTTGATCATACTCTAGGTTCCACATGCATGTTTTAGCTGAAGGAAGAATACCTTAAACCTGGGTAGTTGAAACCCGTGGAATGGTTACCATGCAATATGACTTCAAAGGGTCTTCATTTGCTCACCGAACCTCTCCAATCCTATCACTGCTGCGTTTATGCCCCTGTACACATGCATGATTCTCTTTCGGAGACATAGCAATCCATAGGTTTTAAGATACTTACTAGTCAGGAACATTCTTAGGCGTTTAATATGGGGTGTTGAGTCCATTTCGTTGAGCAAGGAGTAGCTCTTGTCTATTCCATATTTGGCTTAAGGAACTTTATCTGTGCTCATTTCAATCTCTGGTTTTATGCAGCACCCCAACTCACCTTTACCCTTAAGCAAGAATAAGTTGGTTTTCTAAATTTGAGACCCTGTTCTGTTCTGTAATTCAGTTCCTGTGTAGCCAAGTTTACATTCCATGTATTACTGATATCTTATGATGTTTCTTTTTCTGTGTGACTTATTTCAGTTAGAATCATCATACCTGAATCCACTCATTGTGCTGCTAAGGGCCTGATGACACAGATTTCATTGCTGAGTGATATTGCTTTGTAAGTAAATACCACAACTTCTTTATCCATTTTTCAATTTCTGCGATGTTGAACTTGTACTGTAAACGAGGTTCTTGTAAACAGAGCCGTTCCAAACTTTGGGGTGGCTGTGTCTTTTTGATTTTAATTTCCCTAAGCTATAGGACCATAAGTGGAAGTGCCCTAGGTTCTGTTACTTTGTTTTTTAGATGTTTCAGGAAACACCATACACTTCTCCTGAGTGGTTGTTGGCAATTTACATCCCGCCCATCAGCATAACAAGGCTCCCAGTTCTCCATGGCCTGTTCTGCCTTTCTGGATTTTACACTTTTTTCAGATGGCCCTTTTGACCGGGGGGGGGGGGGAAGTGAGACTTCATTGTAGTGCAGATTTCCTTTACAAGCTTGCTTGGTTGGCCAAAAAGGGCGTATGCGTTTTTTCCTGAATATATTCAGGAAAAAACGCATACGCCCTTTTTGGCCAAGTGCATCATTGTGGACGTTCGGCCTCTTTTCCTATGCTTTCAATGCAATTTCAGTCTACCTCCTGAAATCAGTTTCCGGCAATTCTGCCCCGCTTTCAAGTCCTCTTGGCAGCCTTACTTCAGTCTATTTTTGGACGATAGCTGTCATTTATAACTCTGCAGGTTTGTGAATTACAGTGCCCCTGAGCTCCTTTCTTCAACTCGCTTTTTTGTGACCTGGCCGCAACACCGCAGGATGGCTTCAGGCCCTAATCTGGTTCTGGCACGGCACGCTGAGCCTTTGGTTATTTCCTCCTCCTGGTGGGAAATGAGAGTTAAATTTGCCCGTCCAGACACCTCCAGCTAGCCTCTCATTGGTTCTCGCTATTCCTGTTCATCTTCCGCAGAAATTGCAAACTGTGCAAACAGGAGGTTAAAGGCGCTGACTCTCCAAGTGGGGAGAGTGTTAGTAAAGCGTCTGGAATGTTGCACCCGAGTACCAGGGGAGGAAAACTGAGACATATTTGAACACGTCTCCCGATCACATGGTTGATCATACTCTGGGTTCCACATGCATGTTTTAGCTGAAGGAAGAATACCTAAAACCTGTGTAGTTGAAACCCGTGGAATGGGTACCATGCAATATGACTTCAAAGGGTCTTCATTTGCTCACCGAACCTCTCCAATCCTATCACTGCTGTGTTTATGCCCCTGTACACATGCTTGATTCTCTTTCGGAGACATAGCAATCCATAGGTTTTAAGATACTTACTAGTCAGGTACATTCTTAGGCGTTTAATATGCGGTGTTGAGTCCATTTCGTTGAGCAAGGAGTAGCTCTTGTCTATTCCATATTTGGCTTAAGGAACTTTTTCTGTGCTCATTTCAATCTCTGGTTTTATGCAGCAACCCAACTCACCTTTCCCCTTAAGCAAGCATAAGTTGGTTTTCTAAATTTGAGAACCTGTTCTGTTTTGGAATTCAGTTCCTGTGTAGCCAAGTTTCCATTCCGTGTATTAGTGATATCTTATGATGTTTCTTTTTCTGTGTGACTTATTTCAGTTAGAATCATCGTACCTGAATCAACTCATTATGCTGCTACGGGCCTGATGACATAGATTTCATTGCTGAGTGATACTGCATTGTACGTAAGTACCACAAGTTCTTTATCCATTTTTCAATTTCTGCGATGTTGAACTTGTACTGTAAACGAGGTTCTTGTAAACAGAGCCGTTCCAAACTTTGGGGTGGCTGTGTCTTTTTGATTTTAATTTCCCTAAGCTATAGGACCATAAGTGGAAGTGCCCTAGGCTCTGTTGCTTTGTTTTTTAGATGTTTCAGGAAACACCATACACTTCTCCCACGTGTCTGTTGGCAATTTACATCCCGCCCATCAGCATAACAAGGCTCCCAGTTCTCAATGGCCTGTTGCCTTTCTGGATTTTACACTTTGTTCAGATGGCCCTTTTGACCGAGGGGAAGTGAGACTTCATTGTAGTGCAGATTTCCTTTGCAAGCTTGCTTGGTTGGCCAAAAAGGGCGTATGCGTTTTTTCCTGAATATATTCAGGAAAAAACGCATACGCCCTTTTTGGCCACGTGCATCATTGTGGACGTTCTGCCTCTTTTCCTATGCTTTCAATGCAATTCCAGTCTACCTCCTGAAATCGGTTTCCTGCAATTCTGCCCCGCTTTCAAGTCCTCTTGGCAGCCTTACTTCAGTCTATTTTTGGACGATAGCTGTCATTTATAACTCTGCAGGTTTGTGAATTACAGTGCCCCTGAGCTCCTTTCTTCAACTCGCTTTCTTGTGACCTGGCCGCAACACCGCAGGATGGCTTCAGGCCCTAATCTGTTTCCGGCCCGGCATGCTGAGCCTTTGGTTAATTCCTCTTCCTGGTGGGAAATGAGAGTTAAATTTGCCCGTCCAGACACCTCCAGCTAGCCTCTCATTGGTTCTCACTATTCCTGTTCATCTTCCGCAGAAATTGCAAACTGGGCCAAACAGGAGGTTAAAGGGACTGACTCTCCAAGTGGGGAGAGTGTTAGTAAAGCGTCTGGAATGTTGCACCCGAGTACCAGGGGAGGAAAACTGAGACATATTTGAACACGTCTCCCGTTCACATGGTTGATCATACTCTGGGTTCCACATGCATGTTTTAGCTGAAGGAAGAATACCTTAAACCTGGAGAGTTGAGACCCGTGTAATGGGTACCATGCAATATGACTTCAAAGGGTCTTCATTTGCTCACCGAACCTCTCCAATCCTATCACTGCGGCGTTTATGCCCCTGTACACATGCTTGATTCTCTTTCGGAGACATAGCAATCCATAGGTTTTAAGATACTTACTAGTCAGGTACATTCTTAGGCGTTTAATATGCGGTGTTGAGTCCATTTCGTTGAGCAAGGAGTAGCTCTTGTCTATTCCATATTTGACTTAAGGAACTTTATCTGTGCTCATTTCAATCTCTGGTTTTATGCAGCACCCCAACTCACCTTTACCCTTAAGCAAGCATAAGTTGGTTTTCTAAATTTGAGACCCTGTTCTGTTCTGTAATTCAGTTCCTGTGTAGCCAAGTTTCCATTCCGTGTATTACTGATATCTTATGATGTTTCTTTTTCTGTGTGACTTACTTCAGTTAGAATCATCATACCTGAATCCACTCATTGTGCTGCTAAGGGCCTGATGACACAGATTTCATTGCTGAGTGATATTGCTTTGTAAGTAAATACCACAACTTCTTTATCCATTTTTCACTTTCTGCGATGTTGAACTTGTACTGTAAACGAGGTTCTTGTAAACAGAGGCGTCCCAAACTTTGGGGTGGCTGTCTCTTTTTGATTTTAATTTCCCTAAGCTATAGGACCATAAGTGGAAGTGCCCTAGGTTCTGTTGCTTTGTTTTTTAGATGTTTCAGGAAACACCATACACTTCTCCCGAGTGGTTGTTGGCAATTTACATCCCGCCCATCAGCATAACAAGGCTCCCAGTTCTCCATGGCCTGTCCTGCCTTTCTGGATTTTACACTTTTTTCAGATGGCCCTTTTGACCGGGGGGAAGTGAGACTTCATTGTAGTGCAGATTTCCTTTGCAAGCTTGCTTGGTTGGCCAAAAAGGGCGTATGCGTTTTTTCCTGAATATATTCAGGAAAAAACGCATACGCCCTTTTTGGCCAAGTGCATCATTGTGGACCTTCTGCCTCTTTTCCTATGCTTTCAATGCAATTCCAGTCTACCTCCTGAAATCGGTTTCCTGCAATTCTGCCCCGCTTTCAAGTCCTCTTGGCAGCCTTACTTCAGTCTATTTTTGGACGATAGCTGTCATTTATAACTCTGCAGGTTTGTGAATTACAGTTCCCCTGAGCTCCTTTCTTCAACTCGCTTTCTTTTGAGCTGGCCGCAACACCGCAGGATGGCTTCAGGCCCTAATCTGGTTCCGGTACGGCACACTGAGCCTTTGGTTATTTCCTCTTCCTGGTGGGAAATGAGAGTTAAATTTGCCCGTCCAGACACCTCCAGCTAGCCTCTCATTGGTTCTCGCTATTCCTGTTCATCTTCCGCAGAAATTGCAAACTGGGCCAAACAGGAGGTTAAAGGTGCTGACTCTCCAAGTGGGGAGAGTGTTAGTAAAGCGTCTGGAATGTTACACCCGAGTACCAGGGGAGGAAAACTGAGACATATTTGAACACGTCTCCCGTTCACATGGTTGATCATACTTGGGTTCCACATGCATGTTTTAGCTGAAGGAAGAATACCTTAAACCTTGAGAGTTAAGACCCGTGTAATGGGTACCATGCAATATGACTTCAAAGGGTCTTCATTTGCTCACCCAACCTCTCCAATCCTATCACTGCTGCGTTTATGCACCTGTACACATGCTTGATTCACTTTTGGAGACATAGCAATCCATAGGTTTTACGATACTTAGTATTCAGGTACATTCTTAGGCGTTTAGTATGCGATGTTGAGTCCATTTCGTTGAGCAAGGAGTAGCTCTTGTCTATTCCATATTTGACTTAAGGAACTTTATCTGTGCTCATTTCAATCTCTGGTTTTATGCAGCACCCCAACTCACCTTTACCCTTAAGCAAGCATAAGTTGGTTTTCTAAATTTGAGACCCTGTTCTGTTCTGTAATTCAGTTCCTGTGTAGCCAAGTTTACATTCCGTGTATTACTGATATCTTATGATGTTTCTTTTTCTGTGTGACTTATTTCAGTTAGAATCATCATACCTGAATCCACTCATTGTGATGCTAAGGGCCTGATGACATAGATTTCATTGCTGAGTGATATTACTTTGTAAGTAAATACCACAACTTCTTTATCCATTTTTCACTTTCTGCGATGTTGAACTTGTACTGTAAACGAGGTTCTTGTAAACAGAGGCGTCCCAAACTTTGGGGTGGCTGTGTCTTTTTGATTTTAATTTCCCTAAGCTGTAGGACCATAAGTGGCAGTGCCCTAGGCTCTGTTGCTTTGTTTTTTAGATGTTTCAGGAAACACCATACACTTCTCCTGAGTGTCTGTTGGCAATTTACATCCCGCCCATCAGCATAACAAGGCTCCCAGTTCTCCATGGCCTGTCCTGCCTTTCTGGATTTTACACTTTTTTCAGATGGCCCTTTTGACCGGGGGGAAGTGAGACTTCATTGTAGTGCAGATTTCCTTTGCAAGCTTGCTTGGTTGGCCAAAAAGGGCGTATGCGTTTTTTCCTGAATATATTCAGGAAAAAACGCATACGCCCTTTTTGGCCAAGTGCATCATTGTGGACGTTCTGCCTCTTTTCCTATGCTTTCAATGCAATTCCAGTCTACCTCCTGAAATCGGTTTCCTGCAATTCTGCCCCGCTTTCAAGTCCTCTTGGCAGCCTTACTTCAGTCTATTTTTGGACGATAGCTGTCATTTATAACTCTGCAGGTTTGTGAATTACAGTGCCCCTGAGCTCCTTTCTTCAACTCGCTTTCTTTTCAGCTGGCCGCAACACCGCAGGATGGCTTCAGGCCCTAATCTGGTTCCGGCACGGCACGCTGAGCCTTTCGTTATTTCCTCTTCCTGGTGGGAAATGAGAGTTAAATTTGCCCGTCCAGACACCTCCAGCTAGTCTCTCATTGGTTCTCGCTATTCCTGTTCATCTTCCGCAGAAATTGCAAACTGGGCCAAACAGGAGGTTAAAGGCGCTGACTCTCCAAGTGGGGAGAGTGTTAGTAAAGCGTCTGGAATGTTGCACCCGAGTACCAGGGGAGGAAAACTGAGACATATTTGAACACGTCTCCCGTTCACATGGTTGATCATACTTGGGTTCCACATGCATGTTTTAGCTGAAGGAAGAATACCTTAAACCTGGAGAGTTGAGACCCGTGTAATGGGTACCATGCAATATGACTTCAAAGGGTCTTCATTTGCTCACCGAACCTCTCCAATCCTATCACTGCGGCGTTTATGCCCCTGTACACATGCTTGATTCTCTTTCGGAGACATAGCAATCCATAGGTTTTAAGATACTTACTAGTCAGGTACATTCTTAGGCGTTTAATATGCGGTGTTGAGTCCATTTCGTTGAGCAAGGAGTAGCTCTTGCCTATTCCATATTTGACTTAAGGAACTTTATCTGTGCTCATTTCAATCTCTGGTTTTATGCAGCACCCCAACTCACCTTTACCCTTAAGCAAGCATAAGTTGGTTTTCTAAATTTGAGACCCTGTTCTGTTCTGTAATTCAGTTCCTGTGTAGCCAAGTTTCCATTCCGTGTATTACTGATATCTTATGATGTTTCTTTTTCTGTGTGACTTACTTCAGTTAGAATCATCATACCTGAATCCACTCATTGTGCTGCTAAGGGCCTGATGACACAGATTTCATTGCTGAGTGATATTGCTTTGTAAGTAAATACCACAACTTCTTTATCCATTTTTCACTTTCTGCGATGTTGAACTTGTACTGTAAACGAGGTTCTTGTAAACAGAGGCGTCCCAAACTTTGGGGTGGCTGTCTCTTTTTGATTTTAATTTCCCTAAGCTATAGGACCATAAGTGGAAGTGCCCTAGGTTCTGTTGCTTTGTTTTTTAGATGTTTCAGGAAACACCATACACTTCTCCCGAGTGGTTGTTGGCAATTTACATCCCGCCCATCAGCATAACAAGGCTCCCAGTTCTCCATGGCCTGTCCTGCCTTTCTGGATTTTACACTTTTTTCAGATGGCCCTTTTGACCGGGGGGAAGTGAGACTTCATTGTAGTGCAGATTTCCTTTGCAAGCTTGCTTGGTTGGCCAAAAAGGGCGTATGCGTTTTTTCCTGAATATATTCAGGAAAAAACGCATACGCCCTTTTTGGCCAAGTGCATCATTGTGGACGTTCTGCCTCTTTTCCTATGCTTTCAATGCAATTCCAGTCTACCTCCTGAAATCGGTTTCCTGCAATTCTGCCCCGCTTTCAAGTCCTCTTGGCAGCCTTACTTCAGTCTATTTTTGGACGATAGCTGTCATTTATAACTCTGCAGGTTTGTGAATTACAGTTCCCCTGAGCTCCTTTCTTCAACTCGCTTTCTTTTGAGCTGGCCGCAACACCGCAGGATGGCTTCAGGCCCTAATCTGGTTCCGGTACGGCACACTGAGCCTTTGGTTATTTCCTCTTCCTGGTGGGAAATGAGAGTTAAATTTGCCCGTCCAGACACCTCCAGCTAGCCTCTCATTGGTTCTCGCTATTCCTGTTCATCTTCCGCAGAAATTGCAAACTGGGCCAAACAGGAGGTTAAAGGTGCTGACTCTCCAAGTGGGGAGAGTGTTAGTAAAGCGTCTGGAATGTTACACCCGAGTACCAGGGGAGGAAAACTGAGACATATTTGAACACGTCTCCCGTTCACATGGTTGATCATACTTGGGTTCCACATGCATGTTTTAGCTGAAGGAAGAATACCTTAAACCTTGAGAGTTAAGACCCGTGTAATGGGTACCATGCAATATGACTTCAAAGGGTCTTCATTTGCTCACCCAACCTCTCCAATCCTATCACTGCTGCGTTTATGCCCCTGTACACATGCTTGATTCTCTTTTGGAGACATAGCAATCCATAGGTTTTACGATACTTAGTATTCAGGTACATTCTTAGGCGTTTAGTATGCGATGTTGAGTCCATTTCGTTGAGCAAGGAGTAGCTCTTGTCTATTCCATATTTGACTTAAGGAACTTTATCTGTGCTCATTTCAATCTCTCATTTTATGCAGCACCCCAACTCACCTTTACCCTTAAGCAAGCATAAGTTGGTTTTCTAAATTTGAGACCCTGTTCTGTTCTGTAATTCAGTTCCTGTGTAGCCAAGTTTACATTCCGTGTATTACTGATATCTTATGATGTTTCTTTTTCTGTGTGACTTATTTCAGTTAGAATCATCATACCTGAATCCACTCATTGTGATGCTAAGGGCCTGATGACATAGATTTCATTGCTGAGTGATATTACTTTGTAAGTAAATACCACAACTTCTTTATCCATTTTTCACTTTCTGCGATGTTGAACTTGTACTGTAAACGAGGTTCTTGTAAACAGAGGCGTCCCAAACTTTGGGGTGGCTGTGTCTTTTTGATTTTAATTTCCCTAAGCTGTAGGACCATAAGTGGCAGTGCCCTAGGCTCTGTTGCTTTGTTTTTTAGATGTTTCAGGAAACACCATACACTTCTCCTGAGTGTCTGTTGGCAATTTACATCCCGCCCATCAGCATAACAAGGCTCCCAGTTCTCCATGGCCTGTCCTGCCTTTCTGGATTTTACACTTTTTTCAGATGGCCCTTTTGACCGGGGGGAAGTGAAACTTCATTGTAGTGCAGATTTCCTTTGCAAGCTTGCTTGGTTGGCCAAAAAGGGCGTATGCGTTTTTTCCTGAATATATTCAGGAAAAAACGCATACGCCCTTTTTGGCCAAGTGCATCATTGTGGACGTTCTGCCTCTTTTCCTATGCTTTCAATGCAATTCCAGTCTACCTCCTGAAATCGGTTTCCTGCAATTCTGCCCCGCTTTCAAGTCCTCTTGGCAGCCTTACTTCAGTCTATTTTTGGACGATAGCTGTCATTTATAACTCTGCAGGTTTGTGAATTACAGTGCCCCTGAGCTCCTTTCTTCAACTCGCTTTCTTTTCAGCTGGCCGCAACACCGCAGGATGGCTTCAGGCCCTAATCTGGTTCCGGCACGGCACGCTGAGCCTTTCGTTATTTCCTCTTCCTGGTGGGAAATGAGAGTTAAATTTGCCCGTCCAGACACCTCCAGCTAGTCTCTCATTGGTTCTCGCTATTCCTGTTCATCTTCCGCAGAAATTGCAAACTGGGCCAAACAGGAGGTTAAAGGCGCTGACTCTCCAAGTGGGGAGAGTGTTAGTAAAGCGTCTGGAATGTTGCACCCGAGTACCAGGGGAGGAAAACTGAGACATATTTGAACACGTCTCCCGTTCACATGGTTGATCATACTTGGGTTCCACATGCATGTTTTAGCTGAAGGAAGAATACCTTAAACCTGGAGAGTTAAGACCCGTGTAATGGGTACCATGCAATATGACTTCAAAGGGTCTTCATTTGCTCACCGAACCTCTCCAATCCTATCACTGCTGCGTTTATGCCCCTGTACACATGCTTGATTCTCTTTCGGAGACATAGCAATCCATAGGTTTTACGATACTTACTAGACAGGTACATTCTTAGGCGTTTAATATGCGGTGTTGAGTCCATTTCGTTGAGTAAGGAGTAGCTCTTGTCTATTCCGTATTTGACTTAAGGAACTTTATGTGTGCTCATTTCAATCTCTGGTTTTATGCAGCACCCCAACTCACCTTTACCCTTAAGCAAGCATAAGTTGGTTTTCTAAATTTGAGACCCTGTTCTGTTCTGTAATTCAGTTCCTGTGTAGCCAAGTTTACATTTCGTGTATTACTGATATCTTATGATGTTTCTTTTTCTGTGTGACTTATTTCAGTTAGAATCATCATACCTGAATCCACTCATTGTGATGCTAAGGGCCTGATGACATAGATTTCATTGCTGAGTGATATTGCTTTGTAAGTAAATACCACAACTTCTTTATCCATTTTTCACTTTCTGCGATGTTGAACTTGTACTGTAAACGAGGTTCTTGTAAACAGAGCCATTCCAAACTTTGGGGTGGCTGTGTCTTTTTGATTTTAATTTCCCTAAGCTATAGGACCATAAGTGGAAGTGCCCTAGGCTCTGTTGCTTTGTTTTTTAGATGTTTCAGGAAACACCATACACTTCTCCCGAGTGTCTGTTGGCAATTTACATCCCGCCCATCAGCATAACAAGGCTCCCAGTTCTCAATGGCCTGTTGCCTTTCTGGATTTTACACTTTTTTCAGATGGCCCTTTTGACCGGGGGGAAGTGAGACTTCATTGTAGTGCAGATTTCCTTTGCAAGCTTGCTTGGTTGGCCAAAAAGGGCGTATGCGTTTTTTCCTGAATATATTCAGGAAAAAACGCATACGCCCTTTTTGGCCAAGTGCATCATTGTGGACGTTCTGCCTCTTTTCCTATGCTTTCAATGCAATTCCAGTCTACCTCCTGAAATCGGTTTCCTGCAATTCTGCCCCGCTTTCAAGTCCTCTTGGCAGCCTTACTTCAGTCTATTTTTGGACGATAGCTGTCATTTATAACTCTGCAGGTTTGTGAATTACAGTGCCCCTGAGCTCCTTTCTTCAACTCGCTTTCTTTTCAGCTGGCCGCAACACCACAGGATGGCTTCAGGCCCTAATCTGGTTCCGGCACGGCACGCTGAGCCTTTCGTTATTTCCTCTTCCTGGTGGGAAATGAGAGTTAAATTTGCCCGTCCAGACACCTCCAGCTAGTCTCTCATTGGTTCTCGCTATTCCTGTTCATCTTCCGCAGAAATTGCAAACTGGGCCAAACAGGGGGTTAAAGGCGCTGACTCTCCAAGTGGGGAGAGTGTTAGTAAAGCGTCTGGAATGTTGCACCCGAGTACCAGAGGAGGAAAACTGAGACATATTTGAACACGTCTCCCGTTCACATGGTTGATCATACTTGGGTTCCACATGCATGTTTTAGCTGAAGGAAGAATACCTTAAACCTTGAGAGTTAAGACCCGTGTAATGGGTACCATGCAATATGACTTCAAAGGGTCTTCATTTGCTCACCCAACCTCTCCAATCCTATCACTGCTGCGTTTATGCCCCTGTACACATGCTTGATTCTCTTTTGGAGACATAGCAATCCATAGGTTTTACGATACTTACTATTCAGGTACATTCTTAGGCGTTTAGTATGCGATGTTGAGTCCATTTCGTTGAGCAAGGAGTAGCTCTTGTCTATTCCATATTTGACTTAAGGAACTTTATCTGTACTCATTTCAATCTCTGGTTTTATGCAGCACCCCACCTCACCTTTACCCTTAAGCAAGCATAAGTTGGTTTTCTAAATTTGAGACCCTGTTCTGTTCTGTAATTCAGTTCCTGTGTAGCCAAGTTTCCATTCCGTGTATTAGTGATATCTTATGATGTTTCTTTTTCTGTGTGACTTATTTCAGTTAGAATCATCATACCTGAATCCACTCATTGTGCTGCTAAGGGCCTGATGACACAGATTTCATTGCTGAGTGATATTGCTTTGTAAGTAAATACCACAACTTCTTTATCCATTTTTCACTTTCTGCGATGTTGAACTTGTACTGTAAACGAGGTTCTTGTAAACAGAGCCGTTCCAAACTTTGGGGTGGCTGTGTCTTTTTGATTTTAATTTCCCTAAGCTATAGGACCATAAGTGGAAGTGCCCTAGGTTCTGTTGCTTTGTTTTTTAGATGTTTCAGGAAACACCATACACTTCTCCCGAGTGGTTGTTGGCAATTTACATCCCGCCCATCAGCATAACAAGGCTCCCAGTTCTCCATGGCCTGTCCTGCCTTTCTGGATTTTACACTTTTTTCAGATGGCCCTTTTGACCGGGGGGAAGTGAAACTTCATTGTAGTGCAGATTTCCTTTGCAAGCTTGCTTGGTTGGCCAAAAAGGGCGTATGCGTTTTTTCCTGAATATATTCAGGAAAAAACGCATACGCCCTTTTTGGCCAAGTGCATCATTGTGGACGTTCTGCCTCTTTTCCTATGCTTTCAATGCAATTCCAGTCTACCTCCTGAAATCGGTTTCCTGCAATTCTGCCCCGCTTTCAAGTCCTCTTGGCAGCCTTACTTCAGTCTATTTTTGGACGATAGCTGTCATTTATAACTCTGCAGGTTTGTGAATTACAGTGCCCCTGAGCTCCTTTCTTCAACTTGCTGTCTTGTGACCTGGCCGCAACACCGCAGGATGGCTTCAGGCCCTAATCTGGTTCCGGCCCGGCATGCTGAGCCTTTGGTTATTTCCTCTTCCTGGTGGGAAATGAGAGTTAAATTTGCCCGTCCAGACACCTCCAGCTAGTCTCTCATTGGTTCTCGCTATTCCTGTTCATCTTCCGCAGAAATTGCAAACTGGGCCAAACAGGAGGTTAAAGGCGCTGACTCTCCAAGTGGGGAGAGTGTTAGTAAAGCGTCTGGAATGTTGCACCCGAGTACCAGGGGAGGAAAACTGAGACATATTTGAACACGTCTCCCGTTCACATGGTTGATCATACTTGGGTTCCACATGCATGTTTTAGCTGAAGGAAGAATACCTTAAACCTGGAGAGTTAAGACCCGTGTAATGGGTACCATGCAATATGACTTCAAAGGGTCTTCATTTGCTCACCGAACCTCTCCAATCCTATCACTGCTGCGTTTATGCCCCTGTATACATGCTTGATTCTCTTTCGGAGACATAGCAATCCATAGGTTTTAAGATACTTACTAGTCAGGTACATTCTTAGGCGTTTAATATGCGGTGTTGAGTCCATTTCGTTGAGCAAGGAGTAGCTCTTGTCTATTCCATATTTGACTTAAGGAACTTTATCTGTGCTCATTTCAATCTCTGGTTTTATGCAGCACCCCAACTCACCTTTCCCCTTAAGCAAGCATAAGTTGTTTTTCTAAATTTGAGACCCTGTTCTGTTCTGTAATTCAGTTCCTGTGTAGCCAAGTTTACATTCCATGTATTACTGATATCTTATGATGTTTCTTTTTCTGTGTGACTTATTTCAGTTAGAATCATCATACCTGAATCCACTCATTGTGATGCTAAGGGCCTGATGACATAGATTTCATTGCTGAGTGATATTGCTTTGTAAGTAAATACCACAACTTCTTTATCCATTTTTCACTTTCTGCGATGTTGAACTTGTACTGTAAACGAGGTTCTTGTAAACAGAGGCGTCCCAATCTTTGGGGTGGCTGTGTCTTTTTGATTTTAATTTCCCTAAGCTATAGGACCATAAGTGGCAGTGCCCTAGGCTCTGTTGCTTTGTTTTTTAGATGTTTCAGGAAACACCATACACTTCTCCCCAGTGTCTGTTGGCAATTTACATCCCGCCCATCAGCATAACAAGGCTCCCAGTTGTCCTTGGCCTGTCCTGCCTTTCTGGATTTTACACTTTTTTCAGATGGCCCTTTTGACCGGGGGGAAGTGAGACTTCATTGTAGTGCAGATTTCCTTTGCAAGCTTGCTTGGTTGGCCAAAAAGGGCGTATGCGTTTTTTCCTGAATATATTCAGGAAAAAACGCATACGCCCTTTTTGGCCAAGTGCATCATTGTGGACGTTCTGCCTCTTTTCCTATGCTTTCAATGCAATTCCAGTCTACCTCCTGAAATCGGTTTCCTGCAATTCTGCCCCGCTTTCAAGTCCTCTTGGCAGCCTTACTTCAGTCTATTTTTGGACGATAGCTGTCATTTATAACTCTGCAGGTTTGTGAATTACAGTGCCCCTGAGCTCCTTTCTTCAACTTGCTGTCTTGTGACCTGGCCGCAACACCGCAGGATGGCTTCAGGCCCTAATCTGGTTCCGGCCCGGCATGCTGAGCCTTTGGTTATTTCCTCTTCCTGGTGGGAAATGAGAGTTAAATTTGCCCGTCCAGACACCTCCAGCTAGTCTCTCATTGGTTCTCGCTATTCCTGTTCATCTTCCGCAGAAATTGCAAACTGGGCCAAACAGGAGGTTAAAGGCGCTGACTCTCCAAGTGGGGAGAGTGTTAGTAAAGCGTCTGGAATGTTGCACCCGAGTACCAGGGGAGGAAAACTGAGACATATTTGAACACGTCTCCCGTTCACATGGTTGATCATACTTGGGTTCCACATGCATGTTTTAGCTGAAGGAAGAATACCTTAAACCTGGAGAGTTAAGACCCGTGTAATGGGTACCATGCAATATGACTTCAAAGGGTCTTCATTTGCTCACCGAACCTCTCCAATCCTATCACTGCTGCGTTTATGCCCCTGTATACATGCTTGATTCTCTTTCGGAGACATAGCAATCCATAGGTTTTAAGATACTTACTAGTCAGGTACATTCTTAGGCGTTTAATATGCGGTGTTGAGTCCATTTCGTTGAGCAAGGAGTAGCTCTTGTCTATTCCATATTTGACTTAAGGAACTTTATCTGTGCTCATTTCAATCTCTGGTTTTATGCAGCACCCCAACTCACCTTTCCCCTTAAGCAAGCATAAGTTGTTTTTCTAAATTTGAGACCCTGTTCTGTTCTGTAATTCAGTTCCTGTGTAGCCAAGTTTACATTCCATGTATTACTGATATCTTATGATGTTTCTTTTTCTGTGTGACTTATTTCAGTTAGAATCATCATACCTGAATCCACTCATTGTGATGCTAAGGGCCTGATGACATAGATTTCATTGCTGAGTGATATTGCTTTGTAAGTAAATACCACAACTTCTTTATCCATTTTTCACTTTCTGCGATGTTGAACTTGTACTGTAAACGAGGTTCTTGTAAACAGAGGCGTCCCAATCTTTGGGGTGGCTGTGTCTTTTTGATTTTAATTTCCCTAAGCTATAGGACCATAAGTGGCAGTGCCCTAGGCTCTGTTGCTTTGTTTTTTAGATGTTTCAGGAAACACCATACACTTCTCCCCAGTGTCTGTTGGCAATTTACATCCCGCCCATCAGCATAACAAGGCTCCCAGTTGTCCTTGGCCTGTCCTGCCTTTCTGGATTTTACACTTTTTTCAGATGGCCCTTTTGACCGGGGGGAAGTGAGACTTCATTGTAGTGCAGATTTCCTTTGCAAGCTTGCTTGGTTGGCCAAAAAGGGCGTATGCGTTTTTTCCTGAATATATTCAGGAATAAGTTGCCCGTCCAGACACCTCCAGCTAGTCTCTCATTGGTTCTCGCTATTCCTGTTCATCTTCCGCAGAAATTGCAAACTGGGCCAAACAGGAGGTTAAAGGCGCTGACTCTCCAAGTGGGGAGAGTGTTAGTAAAGCGTCTGGAATGTTGCACCCGAGTACCAGGGGAGGAAAACTGAGAGATATTTGAACACGTCTCCCGTTCACATGGTTGATCATACTTGGGTTCCACATGCATGTTTTAGCTGAAGGAAGAATACCTTAAACCTGGAGAGTTGAGACCCGTGTAATGGGTACCATGCAATATGACTTCAAAGGGTCTTCATTTGCTCACCGAACCTCTCCAATCCTATCACTGCTGCGTTTATGCCCCTGTACACATACTTGATTCTCTTTTGGAGACATAGCAATCCATAGGTTTTACGATACTTACTAGTCAGGTACATTCTTAGGCGTTTAATATGCAGTGTTGAGTCCATTTCGTTGAGCAAGGAGTAGCTCTTGTCTATTCCGTATTTGACTTAAGGAACTTTATGTGTGCTCATTTCAATCTCTGGTTTCATGCAGCACCCCAACTCACCTTTACCCTTAAGCAAGCATAAGTTGGTTTTCTAAATTTGAGACCCTGTTCTGTTCTGTAATTCAGTTCCTGTGTAGCCAAGTTTACATTCCGTGTATTACTGATATCTTATGATGTTTCTTTTTCTGTGTGACTTATTTCAGTTAGAATCATCATACCTGAATCCACTCATTGTGCTGCTAAGGGCCTGATGACACAGATTTCATTGCTGAGTGATATTGCTTTGTAAGTAAATACCACAACTTCTTTATCCATTTTTCACTTTCTGCGATGTTGAACTTGTACTGTAAACGAGGTTCTTGTAAACAGAGCCGTTCCAAACTTTGGGGTGGCTGTGTCTTTTTGATTTTAATTTCCCTAAGCTATAGGACCATAAGTGGAAGTGCCCTAGGTTCTGTTGCTTTGTTTTTTAGATGTTTCAGGAAACACCATACACTTCTCCCGAGTGGTTGTTGGCAATTTACATCCCGCCCATCAGCATAACAAGGCTCCCAGTTCTCCATGGCCTGTCCTGCCTTTCTGGATTTTACACTTTTTTCAGATGGCCCTTTTGACCGGGGGGAAGTGAAACTTCATTGTAGTGCAGATTTCCTTTGCAAGCTTGCTTGGTTGGCCAAAAAGGGCGTATGCGTTTTTTCCTGAATATATTCAGGAAAAAACGCATACGCCCTTTTTGGCCAAGTGCATCATTGTGGACGTTCTGCCTCTTTTCCTATGCTTTCAATGCAATTCCAGTCTACCTCCTGAAATCGGTTTCCTGCAATTCTGCCCCGCTTTCAAGTCCTCTTGGCAGCCTTACTTCAGTCTATTTTTGGACGATAGCTGTCATTTATAACTCTGCAGGTTTCTGAATTACAGTGCCCCTGAGCTCCTTTCTTCAACTCGCTTTCTTGTGACCTGGCCACAACACCGCAGGATGGCTTCAGGCCCTAATCTGGTTCCGGCCCGGCATGCTGAGCCTTTGGTTAATTCCTCTTCCTGGTGGGAAATGAGAGTTAAATTTGCCCGTCCAGACACCTCCAGCTAGCCTCTCATTGGTTCTCGCTATTCCTGTTCATCTTCCTCAGAATTTGCAAACTGGGCCAAACAGGAGGTTAAAGGGACTGACTCTCCAAGTGGGGAGAGTGTTAGTAAAGCGTCTGGAATGTTGCACCCGAGTACCAGGGGAGGAAAACTGAGACATATTTGAACACGTCTCCCGATCACATGGTTGATCATACTCTAGGTTCCACATGCATGTTTTAGCTGAAGGAAGAATACCTTAAACCTGGGTAGTTGAAACCCGTGGAATGGGTACCATGCAATATGACTTCAAAGGGTCTTCATTTGCTCACCGAACCTCTCCAATCCTATCACTGCTGCGTTTATGCCCCTGTACACATGCTTGATTCTCTTTCGGAGACATAGCAATCCATAGGTTTTAAGATACTTACTAGTCAGGTACATTCTTAGGCGTTTAATATGGGGTGTTGAGTCCATTTCGTTGAGCAAGGAGTAGCTCTTGTCTATTCCATATTTGGCTTAAGGAACTTTATCTGTGCTCATTTCAATCTCTGGTTTTATGCAGCACCCCAACTCACCTTTACCCTTAAGCAAGAATAAGTTGGTTTTCTAAATTTGAGACCCTGTTCTGTTCTGTAATTCAGTTCCTGTGTAGCCAAGTTTACATTCCGTGTATTACTGATATCTTATGATGTTTCTTTTTCTGTGTGACTTATTTCAGTTAGAATCATCATACCTGAATCCACTCATTGTGCTGCTAAGGGCCTGATGACACAGATTTCATTGCTGAGTGATATTGCTTTGTAAGTAAATACCACAACTTCTTTATCCATTTTTCACTTTCTGCGATGTTGAACTTGTACTGTAAACGAGGTTCTTGTAAACAGAGCCATTCCAAACTTTGGGGTGGCTGTGTCTTTTTGATTTTAATTTCCCTAAGCTATAGGACCATAAGTGGAAGTGCCCTAGGTTCTGTTGCTTTGTTTTTTAGATGTTTCAGGAAACACCATACACTTCTCCCGAGTGGTTGTTGGCAATTTACATCCCGCCCATCAGCATAACAAGGCTCCCAGTTCTCCATGGCCTGTCCTGCCTTTCTGGATTTTACACTTTTTTCAGATGGCCCTTTTGACCGGGGGGAAGTGAAACTTCATTGTAGTGCAGATTTCCTTTGCAAGCTTGCTTGGTTGGCCAAAAAGGGCGTATGCGTTTTTTCCTGAATATATTCAGGAAAAAACGCATACGCCCTTTTTGGCCAAGTGCATCATTGTGGACGTTCTGCCTCTTTTCCTATGCTTTCAATGCAATTCCAGTCTACCTCCTGAAATCGGTTTCCTGCAATTCTGCCCCGCTTTCAAGTCCTCTTGGCAGCCTTACTTCAGTCTATTTTTGGACGATAGCTGTCATTTATAACTCTGCAGGTTTGTGAATTACAGTGCCCCTGAGCTCCTTTCTTCAACTCGCTTTCTTGTGACCTGGCCACAACACCGCAGGATGGCTTCAGGCCCTAATCTGGTTCCGGCCCGGCATGCTGAGCCTTTGGTTAATTCCTCTTCCTGGTGGGAAATGAGAGTTAAATTTGCCCGTCCAGACACCTCCAGCTAGCCTCTCATTGGTTCTCGCTATTCCTGTTCATCTTCCTCAGAATTTGCAAACTGGGCCAAACAGGAGGTTAAAGGGACTGACTCTCCAAGTGGGGAGAGTGTTAGTAAAGCGTCTGGAATGTTGCACCCGAGTACCAGGGGAGGAAAACTGAGACATATTTGAACACGTCTCCCGATCACATGGTTGATCATACTCTAGGTTCCACATGCATGTTTTAGCTGAAGGAAGAATACCTTAAACCTGGGTAGTTGAAACCCGTGGAATGGGTACCATGCAATATGACTTCAAAGGGTCTTCATTTGCTCACCGAACCTCTCCAATCCTATCACTGCTGCGTTTATGCCCCTGTACACATGCTTGATTCTCTTTCGGAGACATAGCAATCCATAGGTTTTAAGATACTTACTAGTCAGGTACATTCTTAGGCGTTTAATATGGGGTGTTGAGTCCATTTCGTTGAGCAAGGAGTAGCTCTTGTCTATTCCATATTTGGCTTAAGGAACTTTATCTGTGCTCATTTCAATCTCTGGTTTTATGCAGCACCCCAACTCACCTTTACCCTTAAGCAAGCATAAGTTGGTTTTCTAAATTTGAGACCCTGTTCTGTTCTGTAATTCAGTTCCTGTGTAGCCAAGTTTACATTCCGTGTATTACTGATATCTTATGATGTTTCTTTTTCTGTGTGACTTATTTCAGTTAGAATCATCATACCTGAATCCACTCATTGTGCTGCTAAGGGCCTGATGACACAGATTTCATTGCTGAGTGATATTGCTTTGTAAGTAAATACCACAACTTCTTTATCCATTTTTCACTTTCTGCGATGTTGAACTTGTACTGTAAACGAGGTTCTTGTAAACAGAGCGGTTCCAAACTTTGGGGTGGCTGTGTCTTTTTGATTTTAATTTCCCTAAGCTATAGGACCATAAGTGGAAGTGCCCTAGGTTCTGTTGCTTTGTTTTTTAGATGTTTCAGGAAACACCATACACTTCTCCCGAGTGGTTGTTGGCAATTTACATCCCGCCCATCAGCATAACAAGGCTCCCAGTTCTCCATGGCCTGTCTTGCCTTTCTGGATTTTACACTTTTTTCAGATGGCCCTTTTGACCAGGGGGAAGTGAGACTTCATTGTAGTGCAGATTTCCTTCGCAAGCTTGCTTGGTTGGCCAAAAAGGGCGTATGTGTTTTTTCCTGAATATATTCAGGAAAAAACGCATACGCCATTTTTGGCCAAGTGCATCATTGTGGACGTTCTGCCTCTTTTCCTATGCTTTCAATGCAATTCCAGTCTACCTCCTGAAATCGGTTTCCTGCAATTCTGCCCCGCTTTCAAGTCCTCTTGGCAGCCTTACTTCAGTCTATTTTTGGACGATAGCTGTCATTTATAACTCTGCAGGTTTGTGAATTACAGTGCCCCTGAGCTCCTTTCTTCAACTTGCTTTCTTGTGACCTGGCCGCAACACCGCAGGATGGCTTCAGGCCCTAATCTGGTTCCAGCACGGCACGCTGAGCCTTTGGTTATTTCCTCTTCCTGGTGGGAAATGAGAGTTAAATTTGCCCGTCCAGACACCTCCAGCTAGTCTCTCATTGGTTCTCGCTATTCCTGTTCATCTTCCGCAGAAATTGCAAACTGGGCCAAACAGGAGGTTAAAGGCGCTGACTCTCCAAGTGGGGAGAGTGTTAGTAAAGCGTCTGGAATGTTGCACCCGAGTACCAGGGGAGGAAAACTGAGAGATATTTGAACACGTCTCCCGTTCACATGGTTGATCATACTTGGGTTCCACATGCATGTTTTAGCTGAAGGAAGAATACCTTAAACCTGGAGAGTTGAGACCCGTGTAATGGGTACCATGCAATATGACTTCAAAGGGTCTTCATTTGCTCACCGAACCTCTCCAATCCTATCACTGCTGCGTTTATGCCCCTGTACACATACTTGATTCTCTTTTGGAGACATAGCAATCCATAGGTTTTACGATACTTACTAGTCAGGTACATTCTTAGGCGTTTAATATGCAGTGTTGAGTCCATTTCGTTGAGCAAGGAGTAGCTCTTGTCTATTCCGTATTTGACTTAAGGAACTTTATGTGTGCTCATTTCAATCTCTGGTTTCATGCAGCACCCCAACTCACCTTTACCCTTAAGCAAGCATAAGTTGGTTTTCTAAATTTGAGACCCTGTTCTGTTCTGTAATTCAGTTCCTGTGTAGCCAAGTTTACATTCCGTGTATTACTGATATCTTATGATGTTTCTTTTTCTGTGTGACTTATTTCAGTTAGAATCATCATACCTGAATCCACTCATTGTGCTGCTAAGGGCCTGATGACACAGATTTCATTGCTGAGTGATATTGCTTTGTAAGTAAATACCACAACTTCTTTATCCATTTTTCACTTTCTGCGATGTTGAACTTGTACTGTAAACGAGGTTCTTGTAAACAGAGCCGTTCCAAACTTTGGGGTGGCTGTGTCTTTTTGATTTTAATTTCCCTAAGCTATAGGACCATAAGTGGAAGTGCCCTAGGTTCTGTTGCTTTGTTTTTTAGATGTTTCAGGAAACACCATACACTTCTCCCGAGTGGTTGTTGGCAATTTACATCCCGCCCATCAGCATAACAAGGCTCCCAGTTCTCCATGGCCTGTCCTGCCTTTCTGGATTTTACACTTTTTTCAGATGGCCCTTTTGACCGGGGGGAAGTGAAACTTCATTGTAGTGCAGATTTCCTTTGCAAGCTTGCTTGGTTGGCCAAAAAGGGCATATGCGTTTTTTCCTGAATATATTCAGGAAAAAACGCATACGCCCTTTTTGGCCAAGTGCATCATTGTGGACGTTCTGCCTCTTTTCCTATGCTTTCAATGCAATTCCAGTCTACCTCCTGAAATCGGTTTCCTGCAATTCTGCCCCGCTTTCAAGTCCTCTTGGCAGCCTTACTTCAGTCTATTTTTGGACGATAGCTGTCATTTATAACTCTGCAGGTTTCTGAATTACAGTGCCCCTGAGCTCCTTTCTTCAACTCGCTTTCTTGTGACCTGGCCACAACACCGCAGGATGGCTTCAGGCCCTAATCTGGTTCCGGCCCGGCATGCTGAGCCTTTGGTTAATTCCTCTTCCTGGTGGGAAATGAGAGTTAAATTTGCCCGTCCAGACACCTCCAGCTAGCCTCTCATTGGTTCTCGCTATTCCTGTTCATCTTCCTCAGAATTTGCAAACTGGGCCAAACAGGAGGTTAAAGGGACTGACTCTCCAAGTGGGGAGAGTGTTAGTAAAGCGTCTGGAATGTTGCACCCGAGTACCAGGGGAGGAAAACTGAGACATATTTGAACACGTCTCCCGATCACATGGTTGATCATACTCTAGGTTCCACATGCATGTTTTAGCTGAAGGAAGAATACCTTAAACCTGGGTAGTTGAAACCCGTGGAATGGGTACCATGCAATATGACTTCAAAGGGTCTTCATTTGCTCACCGAACCTCTCCAATCCTATCACTGCTGCGTTTATGCCCCTGTACACATGCTTGATTCTCTTTCGGAGACATAGCAATCCATAGGTTTTAAGATACTTACTAGTCAGGTACATTCTTAGGCGTTTAATATGGGGTGTTGAGTCCATTTCGTTGAGCAAGGAGTAGCTCTTGTCTATTCCATATTTGGCTTAAGGAACTTTATCTGTGCTCATTTCAATCTCTGGTTTTATGCAGCACCCCAACTCACCTTTACCCTTAAGCAAGAATAAGTTGGTTTTCTAAATTTGAGACCCTGTTCTGTTCTGTAATTCAGTTCCTGTGTAGCCAAGTTTACATTCCGTGTATTACTGATATCTTATGATGTTTCTTTTTCTGTGTGACTTATTTCAGTTAGAATCATCATACCTGAATCCACTCATTGTGCTGCTAAGGGCCTGATGACACAGATTTCATTGCTGAGTGATATTGCTTTGTAAGTAAATACCACAACTTCTTTATCCATTTTTCACTTTCTGCGATGTTGAACTTGTACTGTAAACGAGGTTCTTGTAAACAGAGCCATTCCAAACTTTGGGGTGGCTGTGTCTTTTTGATTTTAATTTCCCTAAGCTATAGGACCATAAGTGGAAGTGCCCTAGGTTCTGTTGCTTTGTTTTTTAGATGTTTCAGGAAACACCATACACTTCTCCCGAGTGGTTGTTGGCAATTTACATCCCGCCCATCAGCATAACAAGGCTCCCAGTTCTCCATGGCCTGTCCTGCCTTTCTGGATTTTACACTTTTTTCAGATGGCCCTTTTGACCGGGGGGAAGTGAAACTTCATTGTAGTGCAGATTTCCTTTGCAAGCTTGCTTGGTTGGCCAAAAAGGGCGTATGCGTTTTTTCCTGAATATATTCAGGAAAAAACGCATACGCCCTTTTTGGCCAAGTGCATCATTGTGGACGTTCTGCCTCTTTTCCTATGCTTTCAATGCAATTCCAGTCTACCTCCTGAAATCGGTTTCCTGCAATTCTGCCCCGCTTTCAAGTCCTCTTGGCAGCCTTACTTCAGTCTATTTTTGGACGATAGCTGTCATTTATAACTCTGCAGGTTTGTGAATTACAGTGCCCCTGAGCTCCTTTCTTCAACTCGCTTTCTTGTGACCTGGCCACAACACCGCAGGATGGCTTCAGGCCCTAATCTGGTTCCGGCCCGGCATGCTGAGCCTTTGGTTAATTCCTCTTCCTGGTGGGAAATGAGAGTTAAATTTGCCCGTCCAGACACCTCCAGCTAGCCTCTCATTGGTTCTCGCTATTCCTGTTCATCTTCCTCAGAATTTGCAAACTGGGCCAAACAGGAGGTTAAAGGGACTGACTCTCCAAGTGGGGAGAGTGTTAGTAAAGCGTCTGGAATGTTGCACCCGAGTACCAGGGGAGGAAAACTGAGACATATTTGAACACGTCTCCCGATCACATGGTTGATCATACTCTAGGTTCCACATGCATGTTTTAGCTGAAGGAAGAATACCTTAAACCTGGGTAGTTGAAACCCGTGGAATGGGTACCATGCAATATGACTTCAAAGGGTCTTCATTTGCTCACCGAACCTCTCCAATCCTATCACTGCTGCGTTTATGCCCCTGTACACATGCTTGATTCTCTTTCGGAGACATAGCAATCCATAGGTTTTAAGATACTTACTAGTCAGGTACATTCTTAGGCGTTTAATATGGGGTGTTGAGTCCATTTCGTTGAGCAAGGAGTAGCTCTTGTCTATTCCATATTTGGCTTAAGGAACTTTATCTGTGCTCATTTCAATCTCTGGTTTTATGCAGCACCCCAACTCACCTTTACCCTTAAGCAAGCATAAGTTGGTTTTCTAAATTTGAGACCCTGTTCTGTTCTGTAATTCAGTTCCTGTGTAGCCAAGTTTACATTCCGTGTATTACTGATATCTTATGATGTTTCTTTTTCTGTGTGACTTATTTCAGTTAGAATCATCATACCTGAATCCACTCATTGTGCTGCTAAGGGCCTGATGACACAGATTTCATTGCTGAGTGATATTGCTTTGTAAGTAAATACCACAACTTCTTTATCCATTTTTCACTTTCTGCGATGTTGAACTTGTACTGTAAACGAGGTTCTTGTAAACAGAGCGGTTCCAAACTTTGGGGTGGCTGTGTCTTTTTGATTTTAATTTCCCTAAGCTATAGGACCATAAGTGGAAGTGCCCTAGGTTCTGTTGCTTTGTTTTTTAGATGTTTCAGGAAACACCATACACTTCTCCCGAGTGGTTGTTGGCAATTTACATCCCGCCCATCAGCATAACAAGGCTCCCAGTTCTCCATGGCCTGTCTTGCCTTTCTGGATTTTACACTTTTTTCAGATGGCCCTTTTGACCAGGGGGAAGTGAGACTTCATTGTAGTGCAGATTTCCTTCGCAAGCTTGCTTGGTTGGCCAAAAAGGGCGTATGTGTTTTTTCCTGAATATATTCAGGAAAAAACGCATACGCCATTTTTGGCCAAGTGCATCATTGTGGACGTTCTGCCTCTTTTCCTATGCTTTCAATGCAATTCCAGTCTACCTCCTGAAATCGGTTTCCTGCAATTCTGCCCCGCTTTCAAGTCCTCTTGGCAGCCTTACTTCAGTCTATTTTTGGACGATAGCTGTCATTTATAACTCTGCAGGTTTGTGAATTACAGTGCCCCTGAGCTCCTTTCTTCAACTTGCTTTCTTGTGACCTGGCCGCAACACCGCAGGATGGCTTCAGGCCCTAATCTGGTTCCAGCACGGCACGCTGAGCCTTTGGTTATTTCCTCTTCCTGGTGGGAAATGAGAGTTAAATTTGCCCGTCCAGACACCTCCAGCTAGTCTCTCATTGGTTCTCGCTATTCCTGTTCATCTTCCGCAGAAATTGCAAACTGGGCCAAACAGGAGGTTAAAGGCGCTGACTCTCCAAGTGGGGAGAGTGTTAGTAAAGCGTCTGGAATGTTGCACCCGAGTACCAGGGGAGGAAAACTGAGACATATTTGAACACGTCTCCCGTTCACATGGTTGATCATACTTGGGTTCCACATGCATGTTTTAGCTGAAGGAAGAATACCTTAAACCTGGAGAGTTAAGACCCGTGTAATGGGTACCATGCAATATGACTTCAAAGGGTCTTCATTTGCTCACCGAACCTCTCCAATCCTATCACTGCTGCGTTTATGCCCCTGTACACATGCTTGATTCTCTTTCGGAGACATAGCAATCCATAGGTTTTAAGATACTTACTAGTCAGGTACATTCTTAGGCGTTTAATATGCGGTGTTGAGTCCATTTCGTTGAGCAAGGAGTAGCTCTTGTCTATTTCCATATTTGACTTAAGGAACTTTATCTGTGCTCATTTCAATCTCTGGTTTTATGCAGCACCCCAACTCACCTTTACCCTTAAGCAAGCATAAGTTGGTTTTCTAAATTTGAGACCCTGTTCTGTTCTGTAATTCAGTTCCTGTGTAGCCAAGTTTACATTCCGTGTATTACTGATATCTTATGATGTTTCTTTTTCTGTGTGACTTATTTCAGTTAGAATCATCGTACCTGAATCTACTCATTATGCTGCTACGGGCCTGATGACATAGATTTCATTGCTGAGTGATACTGCATTGTACGTAAGTACCACAAGTTCTTTATCCATTTTTCACTTTCTGCGATGTTGAACTTGTACTGTAAACGAGGTTCTTGTAAACAGAGCCGTTCCAAACTTTGGGGTGGCTGTGTCTTTTTGATTTTAATTTCCCTAAGCTATAGGACCATAAGTGGCAGTGCCCTAGGCTCTGTTGCTTTGTTTTTTAGATGTTTCAGGAAACACCATACACTTCTCCCGAGTGTCTGTTGGCAATTTACATCCCGCCCATCAGCATAACAAGGCTCCCAGTTCTCCATGGCCTGTCCTGCCTTTCTGGATTTTACACTTTTTTCAGATGGCCCTTTTGACCGGGGGGAAGTGAGACTTCATTGTAGTGCAGATTTCCTTTGCAAGCTTGCTTGGTTGGCCAAAATGGGCGTATGCGTTTTTTCCTGAATATATTCAGGAAAAAACGCATACGCCCTTTTTGGCCAAGTGCATCATTGTGGACGTTCTGCCTCTTTTCCTATGCTTTCAATGCAATTCCAGTCTACCTCCTGAAATCGGTTTCCTGCAATTCTGCCCCACTTTCATTCCTCTTGGCAGCCTTACTTCAGTCTATTTTTGGACGATAGCTGTCATTTATAACTCTGCAGGTTTGTGAATTACAGTGCCCCTGAGCTCCTTTCTTCAACTCGCTTTCTTTTGAGCTGGCCGCAACACCGCAGGATGGCTTCAGGCCCTAATCTGGTTCCGGTACGGCATGCTGAGCCTTTGGTTATTTCCTCTTCCTGGTGGGAAATGAGAGTTAAATTTGCCCGTCCAGACACCTCCAGGTAGCCTCTCATTGGTTCTTGCTATTCCTGTTCATCTTCCGCAGAAATTGCAAACTGGGCCAAACAGGAGGTTAAAGGGACTGACTCTCCAAGTCGGGAGAGTGTTAGTAAAGCGTCTGGAATGTTGCACCCGAGTACCAGGGGAGGAAAACTGAGACATATTTGAACACGTCTCCCGATCACATGGTTGATCATACTACAGGTTCCACATGCATGTTTTAGCTGAAGGAAGAATACCTTAAACCTGCGTAGTTGAAACCCGTGGAATGGGTACCATGCAATATGACTTCAAAGGGTCTTCATTTGCTCACCGAACCTCTCCAATCCTATCACTGCTGCGTTTATGCCCCTGTACACATGCTTGATTCTCTTTCGGAGACATAGCAATCCATAGGTTTTAAGATACTTACTAGTCAGGTACATTCTTAGGCGTTTAATATGCGGTGTTGAGTCCATTTCGTTGAGCAAGGAGTAGCTCTTGTCTATTCCATATTTGACTTAAGGAACTTTATCTGTGCTCATTTCAATCTCTGGTTTTATGCAGCACCCCAACTCACCTTTACCCTTAAGCAAGCATAAGTTGGTTTTCTAAATTTGAGACCCTGTTCTGTTCTGTAATTCAGTTCCTGTGTAGCCAAGTTTACATTCTGTGTATTACTGATATCTTATGATGTTTCTTTTTCTGTGTGACTTACTTCAGTTAGAATCATCATACCTGAATCCACTCATTGTGCTGCTAAGGGCCTGATGACACAGATTTCATTGCTGAGTGATATTGCTTTGTAAGTAAATACCACAACTTCTTTATCCATTTTTCACTTTCTGCGATGTTGAACTTGTACTGTAAACGAGGTTCTTGTAAACAGAGCGGTTCCAAACTTTGGGGTGGCTGTGTCTTTTTGATTTTAATTTCCCTAAGCTATAGGACCATAAGTGGAAGTGCCCTAGGTTCTGTTGCTTTGTTTTTTAGATGTTTCAGGAAACACCATACACTTCTCCCGAGTGGTTGTTGGCAATTTACATCCCGCCCATCAGCATAACAAGGCTCCCAGTTCTCCATGGCCTGTCCTGCTTTTCTGGATTTTACACTTTTTTCAGATGGCCCTTTTGACCGGGGGGAAGTGAGACTTCATTGTAGTGCACATTTCCTTTGCAAGCTTGCTTGGTTGGCCAAAAAGGGCGTATGCGTTTTTTCCTGAATATATTCAGGAAAAAACGCATACGCCCTTTTTGGCCAAGTGCATCATTGTGGACGTTCTGCCTCTTTTCCTATGCTTTCAATGCAATTCCAGTCTACCTCCTGAAATCGGTTTCCTGCAATTCTGCCCCGCTTTCAAGTCCTCTTGGCAGCCTTACTTCAGTCTATTTTTGGACGATAGCTGTCATTTATAACTCTGCAGGTTTGTGAATTACAGTGCCCCTGAGCTCCTTTCTTCAACTCGCTTTCTTGTGACCTGGCCGCAACACCGCAGGATGGCTTCAGGCCCTAATCTGCTTCCGGCCCAGCATGCTGAGCCTTTGGTTAATTCCTCTTCCTGGTGGGAAATGAGAGTTAAATTTGCCCGTCCAGACACCTCCAGCTAGCCTCTCATTGGTTCTCGCTATTCCTGTTCATCTTCCGCAGAAATTGCAAACTGGGCCAAACAGGAGGTTAAAGGGACTGACTCTCCAAGTGGGGAGAGTGTTAGTAAAGCGTCTGGAATGTTGCACCCGAGTACCAGGGGAGGAAAACTGAGACATATTTGAACACGTCTACCGTTCACATGGTTGATCATACTCTGGGTTCCACATGCATGTTTTAGCTGAAGGAAGAATACCTTAAACCTGGGTAGTTGAAACCCGTGGAATGGGTACCATGCCATATGACTTCAAAGGGTCTTCATTGGCTCACCGAACCTCTCCAATCCTATCACTGCTGCGTTTATGCCCCTGTACACATGCTTGATTCTCTTTCGGAGACATAGCAATCCATAGGTTTTACGATACTTACTAGTCAGGTACATTCTTAGGCGTTTAATATGCGGTGTTGAGTCCATTTCGTTGAGCAAGGAGTAGCTCTTGTCTATTCCATATTTGACTTAAGGAACTTTATCTGTGCTCATTTCAATCTCTGGTTTTATGCAGCACCCCAACTCACCTTTCCCCTTAAGCAAGCATAAGTTGGTTTTCTAAATTTGAGACCCTGTTCTGTTCTGTAATTCAGTTCCTGTGTAGCCAAGTTTACATTCCGTGTATTACTGATATCTTATGATGTTTCTTTTTCTGTGTGACTTACTTCAGTTAGAATCATCATACCTGAATCCACTCATTGTGCTGCTAAGGGCCTGATGACACAGATTTCATTGCTGAGTGATATTGCTTTGTAAGTAAATACCACAACTTCTTTATCCATTTTTCACTTTCTGCGATGTTGAACTTGTACTGTAAACGAGGTTCTTGTAAACAGAGCGGTTCCAAACTTTGGGGTGGCTGTGTCTTTTTGATTTTAATTTCCCTAAGCTATAGGACCATAAGTGGAAGTGCCCTAGGTTCTGTTGCTTTGTTTTTTAGATGTTTCAGGAAACACCATACACTTCTCCCGAGTGGTTGTTGGCAATTTACATCCCGCCCATCAGCATAACAAGGCTCCCAGTTCTCCATGGCCTGTCCTGCCTTTCTGGATTTTACACTTTTTTCAGATGGCCCTTTTGACCGGGGGGAAGTGAGACTTCATTGTAGTGCAGATTTCCTTTGCAAGCTTGCTTGGTTGGCCAAAAAGGGCGTATGCGTTTTTTCCTGAATATATTCAGGAAAAAACGCATACGCCCTTTTTGGCCAAGTGCATCATTGTGGACGTTCTGCCTCTTTTCCTATGCTTTCAATGCAATTCCAGTCTACCTCCTGAAATCAGTTTCCTGCAATTCTGCCCCACTTTCAAGTCCTCTTGGCAGCCTTACTTCAGTCTATTTTTGGACGATAGCTGTCATTTATAACTCTGCAGGTTTGTGAATTACAGTGCCCCTGAGCTCCTTTCTTCAACTCGCTTTCTTGTGACCTGGCCGCAACACCGCAGGATGGCTTCAGGCCCTAATCTGGTTCCGGCCCGGCATGCTGAGCCTTTGGTTAATTCCTCTTCCTGGTGGGAAATGAGAGTTAAATTTGCCCGTCCAGACACCTCCAGCTAGCCTCTCATTGGTTCTCGCTATTCCTGTTCATCTTCCGCAGAAATTGCAAACTGGGCCAAACAGGAGGTTAAAGGGACTGACTCTCCAAGTCGGGAGAGTGTTAGTAAAGCGTCTGGAATGTTGCACCCGAGTACCAGGGGAGGAAAACTGAGACATATTTGAACACGTCTCCCGATCACATGGTTGATCATACTCTGGGTTCCACATGCATGTTTTAGCTGAAGGAAGAATACCTTAAACCTGGGTAGTTGAAACCCGTGGAATGGGTACCATGCAATATGACTTCAAAGGGTCTTCATTTGCTCACCGAACCTCTCCAATCCTATCACTGCTGCGTTTATGCCCCTGTACACATGCTTGATTCTCTTTCGGAGACATAGCAATCCATAGGTTTTACGATACTTACTAGTCAGGTACATTCTTAGGCGTTTAATATGCGGTGTTGAGTCCATTTCGTTGAGCAAGGAGTAGCTCTTGTCTATTCCATATTTGACTTAAGGAACTTTATCTGTGCTCATTTCAATCTCTGGTTTTATGCAGCACCCCAACTCACCTTTCCCCTTAAGCAAGCATAAGTTGGTTTTCTAAATTTGAGACCCTGTTCTGCTCTGTAATTCAGTTCCTGTGTAGCCAAGTTTACATTCCGTATATTACTGATATCTTATGATGTTTCTTTTTCTGTGTGACTTACTTCAGTTAGAATCATCATACCTGAATCCACTCATTGTGCTGCTAAGGGCCTGATGACACAGATTTCATTGCTGAGTGATATTGCTTTGTAAGTAAATACCACAATTTCTTTATCCATTTTTCACTTTCTGCGATGTTGAACTTGTACTGTAAACGAGGTTCTTGTAAACAGAGCCGTTCCAAACTTTGGGGTGGCTGTGTCTTTTTGATTTTAATTTCCCTAAGCTATAGGACCATAAGTGGAAGTGCCCTAGGTTCTGTTGCTTTGTTTTTTAGATGTTTCAGGAAACACCATACACTTCTCCCGAGTGGTTGTTGGCAATTTACATCCCGCCCATCAGCATAACAAGGCTCCCAGTTCTCCATGGCCTGTCCTGCCTTTCTGGATTTTACACTTTTTTCAGATGGCCCTTTTGACTGGTGGGAAGTGAGACTTCATTGTAGTGCAGATTTCCTTTGCAAGCTTGCTTGGTTGGCCAAAAAGGGCGTATGCGTTTTTTCCTGAATATATTCAGGAAAAAACGCATACGCCCTTTTAGCCAAGTGCATCATTGTGGACCTTCTGCCTCTTTTCCTATGCTTTCAATGCAATTCCTGTCTACCTCCTGAAATCGGTTTCCTGCAATTCTGCCCCGCTTTCAAGTCCTCTTGGCAGCCTTACTTCAGTCTATTTTTGGACGATAGCTCTCATTTATAACTCTGCAGGTTTGTGAATTACAGTGCCCCTGAGCTCCTTTCTTCAACTCGCTTTCTTTTGAGCTGGCCGCAACACCGCAGGATGGCTTCAGGCCCTAATCTGGTTCCGGTATGGCACGCTGAGCCTTTGGTTATTTCCTCTTCCTGGTGGGAAATGAGAGTTAAATTTGCCCGTCCAGACACCTCCAGCTAGCCTCTCATTGGTTCTCGCTATTCCTGTTCATCTTCCGCAGAAATTGCAAACTGGGCCAAACAGGAGGTTAAAGGCGCTGACTCTCCAAGTGGGGAGAGTGTTAGTAAAGCATCTGGAATGTTGCACCCGAGTACCAGGGGAGGAAAACTGAGACATATTTGAACACGTCTCCCGTTCACATGGTTGATCATACTTGGGTTCCACATGCATGTTTTAGCTGAAGGAAGAATACCTTAAACCTGGAGAGTTGAGACCCGTGTAATGGGTACCATGCAATATGACTTCAAAGGGTCTTCATTTGCTCACCGAACCTCTCCAATCCTATCACTGCTGCGTTTATGCCCCTGTACACACGCTTGATTCTCTTTTGGAGACATAGCAATCCATAGGTTTTAAGATACTTACTAGTCAGGTACATTCTTAGGCGTTTAATATGGGGTGTTGAGTCCATTTCGTTGAGCAAGGAGTAGCTCTTGTCTATTCCATATTTGGCTTAAGGAACTTTATCTGTGCTCATTTCAATCTCTCATTTTATGCAGCACCCCAACTCACCTTTACCCTTAAGCAAGCATAAGTTGGTTTTCTAAATTTGAGACACTGTTCTGTTTTGGAATTCAGTTCCTGTGTAGCCAAGTTTACATTCCGTGTATTAGTGATATCTTATGATGTTTCTTTTCTGTGTGACTTATTTCAGTTAGAATCATCGTACCTGAATCCACTCATTGTGCTGCTAAGGGCCTGATGACACAGATTTCATTGCTGAGTGATATTGCTTTGTAAGTAAATACCACAACTTCTTTATCCATTTTTCACTTTCTGCGATGTTGAACTTGTACTGTAAACGAGGTTCTTGTAAACAGAGCCATTCCAAACTTTGGGGTGGCTGTGTCTTTTTGATTTTAATTTCCCTAAGCTATAGGACCATAAGTGGCAGGGCCCTAGGTTCTGTTGCTTTGTTTTTTACATGTTTCAGGAAACACCATACACTTCTCCCGAGTGGTTGTTGGCAATTTACATCCCGCCCATCAGCATAACAAGGCTCCCAGTTCTCCATGGCCTGTCTTGTCTTTCTGGATTTTACACTTTTTTCAGATGGCCCTTTTGACCGGTGGGAAGTGAGACTTCATTGTAGTGCAGATTTCCTTTGCAAGCTTGCTTGGTTGGCCAAAAAGGGCGTATGCGTTTTTTCCTGAATATATTCAGGAAAAAACGCATACGCCCTTTTTGGCCAAGTGCATCATTGTGGACCTTCTGCCTCTTTTCCTATGCTTTCAATGCAATTCCAGTCTACCTCCTGAAATCGGTTTCCTGCAATTCTGCCCCGCTTTCAAGTCCTCTTGGCAGCCTTACTTCATTCTATTTTTGGACGATAGCTGTCATTTATAACTCTGCAGGTTTGTGAATTACAGTGCCCCTGAGCTCCTTTCTTCAACTCGCTTTCTTGTGACCTGGCCGCAACACCGCAGGATGGCTTCAGGCCCTAATCTGGTTCTGGCACGGCACGCTGAGCCTTTGGTTAATTCCTCTTCCTGGTGAGAAATGAGAGTTAAATTTGCCCGTCCAGACACCTCCAGCTAGTCTCTCATTGGTTCTCGCTATTCCTGTTCATCTTCCGCAGAAATTGCAAACTGTGCCAAACAGGAGGTTAAAGGGACTGACTCTCCAAGTCGGGAGAGTGTTAGTAAAGCGTCTGGAATGTTGCACCCGAGTACCAGGGGAGGAAAACTGAGACATATTTGAACACGTCTCCCGTTCACATGGTTGATCATACTTGGGTTCCACATGCATGTTTTAGCTGAAGGAAGAATACCTTAAACCTGGAGAGTTGAGACCCGTGTAATGCGTACCATGCAATATGACTTCAAAGGGTCTTCATTTGCTCACCGAACCTCTCCAATCCTATCACTGCTGCGTTTATGCCCCTGTACACATGCTTGATTCTCTTTTGGAGACATAGCAATCCATAGGTTTTCCGATACTTACTAGTCAGGTACATTCTTAGGCGTTTAATATGGGGTGTTGAGTCCATTTCGTTGAGCAAGGAGTAGCTCTTGTCTATTCCATATTTGACTTAAGGAACTTTATCTGTGCTCATTTCAATCTCTGGTTTTATGCAGCACCCCAACTCACCTTTACCCTTAAGCAAGCATAAGTTGGTTTTCTAAATTTGAGACCCTGTTCTGTTCTGTAATTCAGTTCCTGTGTAGCCAAGTTTACATTCCGTGTATTACTGATATCTTATGATGTTTCTTTTCTGTGTGACTTATTTCAGTTAGAATCATCATACCTGAATTCACTCATTGTGCTGCTACGGGCCTGATGACACAGATTTCATTGCTGAGTGATATTGCTTTGTAAGTAAATACCACAACTTCTTTATCCATTTTTCACTTTCTGCGATGTTGAACTTGTACTGTAAACGAGGTTCTTGTAAACAGAGCCGTTCGAAAGTTTGGGGTGGCTGTGTCTTTTTGATTTTAATTTCCCTAAGCTATAGGACCATAAGTGGCAGTGCCCTAGGCTCTGTTGCTTTGTTTTTTAGATGTTTCAGGAAACACCATACACTTCTCCCGAGTGTCTGTTGGCAATTTACATCCCGCCCATCAGCATAACAAGGCTCCCAGTTGTCCATGGCCTGTCCTGCCTTTCTGGATTTTACACTTTTTTCAGATGGCCCTTTTGACCGGGGGGAAGTGAGACTTCATTGTAGTGCAGATTTCCTTTGCAAGCTTGCTTGTTTGGCCAAAAAGGGCGTATGCGTTTTTTCCTGAATATATTCAGGAAAAAACGCATACGCCCTTTTTGGCCAAGTGCATCATTGTGGATGTTCTGCCTCTTTTCCTATGCTTTCAATGCAATTCCAGTCTACCTCCTGAAATCGGTTTCCTGCAATTCTGCTCCGCTTTCAAGTCCTCTTGGCAGCCTTACTTCAGTCTATATTTGGACGATAGCTGTCATTTGTAACTCTGCAGGTTTGTGAATTACAGTGCCCCTGAGCTCCTTTGTTCAACTCGCTTTCTTGTGAGCTGGCCGCAACACCGCAGGATGGCTTCAGGCCCTAATCTGGTTCCGGCACGGCACGCTGAGCCTTTGGTTATTTCCTCTTCCTGGTGGGAAATGAGAGTTAAATTTGCCCGTCCAGACACCTCCAGCTAGTCTCTCATTGGTTCTCGCTATTCCTGTTCATCTTCCGCAGAAATTGCAAACTGGGCCAAACAGGAGGTTAAAGGGACTGACTCTCCAAGTCGGAAGAGTGTTAGTAAAGCGTCTGGAATGTTGAACCCGAGTACCAGGGGAGGAAAACTGAGACATATTTGAACACGTCTCCCGTTCACATGGTTGATCATACTCTGGGTTCCACATGCATGTTTTAGCTGAAGGAAGAATACCTTAAACCTGGAGAGTTGAGACCCGTGGAATGGGTACCATGCAATATGACTTCAAAGGGTCTTCATTTGCTCACCGAACCTCTCCAATCCTATCACTGCTGTGTTTATGCCCCTGTACACACGCTTGATTCTCTTTTGGAGACATAGCAATCCATAGGTTTTAAGATACTTATTAGTCAGGTACATTCTTAGGCATTTAATATGTGGTGTTGAGTCCATTTCGTTGAGCAAGGAGTAGCTCTTGTCTATTCCATATTTGGCTTAAGGAACTTTATCTGTGCTCATTTTAATCTCTGGATTTATGCAGCAACCCAACTCACCTTTCCCCTTAAGCAAGCATAAGTTGGTTTTCTAAATTTGAGACCCTGTTCTGTTCTGTAATTCAGTTCCTGTGTAGCCAAGTTTACATTCCGTGTATTACTGATATCTTATGATGTTTCTTTTTCTGTGTGACTTACTTCAGTTAGAATCATCATACCTGAATCCACTCATTGTGCTGCTAAGTGCCTGATGACACAGATTTCATTGCTGAGTGATATTGCTTTGTAAGTAAATACCACAACTTCTTTATCCATTTTTCACTTTCTGCGATGTTGAACTTGTACTGTAAACGAGG
The DNA here is from genome assembly GCF_949987515.2 of Delphinus delphis. NCBI lineage: Eukaryota > Metazoa > Chordata > Mammalia > Artiodactyla > Delphinidae > Delphinus > Delphinus delphis. The sequence continues at coordinate 44,306 of NW_027192891.1, read as the reverse complement.
TTCTTGTAAACAGAGCCGTTCCAAACTTTGGGGTGGCTGTGTCTTTTTGATTTTAATTTCCCTAAGCTATAGGACCATAAGTGGAAGTGCCCTAGGCTCTGTTGCTTTGTTTTTTACATGTTTCAGGAAACACCATACACTTCTCCCAAGTGTCTGTTGGCAATTAAAATCCCGCCCATCAGCATAACAAGGCTCCCAGTTCTCAATGGCCTGTTGCCTTTCTGGATTTTACACTTTTTTCAGATGGCCCTTTTGACCGGGGGGAAGTGAGACTTCATTGTAGTGCAGATTTCCTTTGCAAGCTTGCTTGGTTGGCCAAAAAGGGCGTATGCGTTTTTTCCTGAATATATTCAGGAAAAAACGCATACGCCCTTTTTGGCCAAGTGCATCATTGTGGACGTTCTGCCTCTTTTCCTATGCTTTCAATGCAATTCCAGTCTACCTCCTGAAATCGGTTTCCTGCAATTCTGCCCCGCTTTCAAGTCCTCTTGGCAGCCTTACTTCAGTCTATTTTTGGACGATAGCTGTCATTTATAACTCTGCAGGTTTGTGAATTACAGTGCCCCTGAGCTCCTTTCTTCAACTCGCTTTCTTGTGACCTGGCCGCAACACCGCAGGATGGCTTCAGGCCCTAATCTGGTTCCGGCCCGGCATGCTGAGCCTTTGGTTAATTCCTCTTCCTGGTGGGAAATGAGAGTTAAATTTGCCCGTCCAGACACCTCCAGCTAGCCTCTCATTGGTTCTCGCTATTCCTGTTCATCTTCCGCAGAAATTGCAAACTGGGCCAAACAGGAGGTTAAAGGGACTGACTCTCCAAGTCGGGAGAGTGTTAGTAAAGCGTCTGGAATGTTGAACCCGAGTACCAGGGGAGGAAAACTGAGACATATTTGAACACGTCTCCCGTTCACATGGTTGATCATACTCTGGCTTCCACATGCATGTTTTAGCTGAAGGAAGAATACCTTAAACCTGGAGAGTTGAGACCCGTGTAATGGGTACCATGCAATATGACTTCAAAGGGTCTTCATTTGCTCACCGAACCTCTCCAATCCTATCACTGCTGCGTTTATGCCCCTGTACACATGCTTGATTCTCTTTCGGAGACATAGCAATCCATAGGTTTTAAGATACTTACTAGTCAGGTACATTCTTAGGGGTTTAATATGGGGTTTTGAGTCCATTGCGTTGAGCAAGGAGTAGCTCTTGTCTATTCCATATTTGGCTTAAGGAACTTTATCTGTGCTCATTTCAATCTCTGGTTTTATGCAGCACCCCAACTCACCTTTCCCCTTAAGCAAGCATAAGTTGGTTTTCTAAATTTGAGACCCTGTTCTGTTCTGTAATTCAGTTCCTGTGTAGCCAAGTTTACATTCCGTGTATTACTGATATCTTATGATGTTTCTTTTTCTGTGTGACTTATTTCAGTTAGAATCATCATACCTGAATCCACTCATTGTGATGCTAAGGGCCTGATGACATAGAATTCATTGCTGAGTGATATTGCTTTGTAAGTAAATACCACAACTTCTTTATCCATTTTTCACTTTCTGCGATGTTGAACTTGTACTGTAAACGAGGTTCTTGTAAACAGAGCCATTCCAAACTTTGGGGTGGCTGTGTCTTTTTGATTTTAATTTCCCTAATCTATAGGACCATAAGTGGAAGTGCCCTAGGTTCTGTTGCTTTGTTTTTTAGATGTTTCAGGAAACACCATACACTTCTCCCGAGTGGTTGTTGGCAATTTACATCCCGCCCATCAGCATAACAAGGCTCCCAGTTCTCCATGGCCTGTCCTGCCTTTCTGGATTTTACAGTTTTTCAGATGGCCCTTTTGACCGGGGGAAGTGAGACTTCATTGTAGTGCAGATTTCCTTTGCAAGCTTGCTTGGTTGGCCAAAAAGGGCGTATGCGTTTTTTCCTGAATATATTCAGGAAAAAACGCATATGCCCTTTTTGGCCAAGTGCATCATTGTGGACGTTCTGCCTCTTTTCCTATGCTTTCAATGCAATTCCAGTCTACCTCCTGAAATCGGTTTCCTGCAATTCTGCCCCGCTTTCAAGTCCTCTTGGCAGCCTTACTTCAGTCTATTTTTGGACGATAGCTGTCATTTATAACTCTGTAGGTTTGTGAATTACAGTGCCCCTGAGCTCCTTTGTTCAACTCGCTTTCTTTTGAGCTGGCCGCAACACCGCAGGATGACTTCAGGCCCTAATCTGGTTCCGGTACGGCACGCTGAGCCTTTGGTTATTTCCTCTTCCTGGTGGGAAATGAGAGTTAAATTTGCCCGTCCAGACACCTCCAGCTAGCCTCTCATTGGTTCTCGCTATTCCTGTTCATCTTCCGCAGAAATTGCAAACTGGGCCAAACAGGAGGTTAAAGGCGCTGACTCTCCAAGTGGGGAGAGTGTTAGTAAAGCGTCTGGAATGTTGCACCCGAGTACCAGGGGAGGAAAACTGAGACATATTTGAACACGTCTCCCGTTCACATGGTTGATCATACTTGGGTTCCTCATGCATGTTTTAGCTGAAGGAAGAATACCTAAAATCTGGGTAGTAGAAACCCGTGGAATGGGTACCATGCAATATGACTTCAAAGGGTCTTCATTTGCTCACCGAACCTCTCCAATCCTATCACTGCTGCGTTTATGCCCCTGTACACATGCTTGATTCTCTTTCGGAGACATAGCAATCCATAGGTTTTAAGATACTTACTAGTCAGGTACATTCTTAGGCGTTTAATATGCGGTGTTGAGTCCATTTCGTTGAGCAAGGAGTAGCTCTTGTCTATTCCATATTTGGCTTAAGGAACTTTATCTGTGCTCATTTCAATCTCTGGTTTTATGCAGCAAGCCAACTCACCTTTCCCCTTAAGCAAGCATAAGTTGGTTTTCTAAATTTGAGACCCTGTTCTGTTTTGGAATTCAGTTCCTGTGTAGCCAAGTTTACATTCCGTGTATTAGTGATATCTTATGATGTTTCTTTTTCTGTGTGACTTATTTCAGTTAGCATCATCATACCTGAATCCACTCATTGTGATGCTAAGGGCCTGATGACACAGATTTCATTGCTGAGTGATATTGCTTTGTAAGTGAATACTACAACTTCTTTATCCATTTTTCACTTTCTGCGATGTTGAACTTGTACTGTAAACGAGGTTCTTGTAAACAGAGCTGTTCCAAACTTTGGGGTGGCTGTGTCTTTTTGATTTTAATTTCCCTAAGCTATAGGACCATAAGTGGAAGTGCCCTAGGCTCTGTTGCTTTGTTTTTTAGATGTTTCAGGAAACACCATACACTTCTCCCGAGTGTCTGTTGGCAATTTACATCCCGCCCATCAGCATAACAAGGCTCCCAGTTCTCAATGGCCTATTGCCTTTCTGGATTTTACACTTTTTTCAGATGGCCCTTTTGACCGGGGGGAAGTGAGACTTCATTGTAGTGCAGATTTCCTTTGCAAGCTTGCTTGGTTGGCCAAAAAGGGCGTATGCGTTTTTTCCTGAATATATTCAGGAAAAAACGCATACGCCCTTTTTGGCCAAGTGCATTATTGTGGACGTTCTGCCTCTTTTCCTATGCTTTCAATGCAATTCCAGTCTACCTCCTGAAATCGGTTTCCTGCAATTCTGCCCCGCTTTCAAGTCCTCTTGGCAGCCTTACTTCAGTCTATTTTTGGACGATAGCTGTCATTTATAACTCTGCAGGTTTGTGAATTACAGTGCCCCTGAGCTCCTTTCTTCAACTCGCTTTCTTGCGACCTGGCCGCAACACCGCAGGATGGCTTCAGGCCCTAATCTGGTTCCGGCCCGGCATGCTGAGCCTTTGGTTATTTCCTTTTCCTGGTGGGAAATGAGAGTTAAATTTGCCCGTCCAGGCACCTCCAGCTAGTCTCTCATTGGTTCCCGCTATTCCTGTTCATCTTCCGCAGAAATTGCAAACTGGGCCAAACAGGAGGTTAAAGGGACTGACTCTCCAAGTCGGGAGAGTGTTAGTAAAGCGTCTGGAATGTTGCACCCGAGTACCAGGGTACGAAAACTGTGACATATTTGAACACGTCTCCCGATCACATGGTTGATCATACTCTAGGTTCCACATGCATGTTTTAGCTGAAGGAAGAATACCTTAAACCTGGGTAGTTGAAACCCGTAGAATGGGTACCATGCAATATGACTTCAAAGGGTCTTCATTTGCTCACCGAACCTCTCCAATCCTATCACTGCTGCGTTTATGCCCCTGTACACATGCTTGATTCTCTTTCGGAGACATAGCAATCCATAGGTTTTAAGATACTTACTAGTCAGGTACATTCTTAGGCGTTTAATATGCGGTGTTGAGTCCATTTCGTTGAGCAAGGAGTAGTTCTTCTCTATTCCATATTTGACTTAAGGAACTTTATCTGTGCTCATTTCAATCTCTGGTTTTATGCAGCACCCCAACTCACCTTTACCCTTAAGCAAGCATAAGTTGGTTTTCTAAATTTGAGTCCCTGTTCTGTTCTGTAATTCAGTTCCTGTGTAGCCAAGTTTACATTCCGTGTACTACTGATATCTTATGATGTTTCTTTTTCTGTGTCACTTACTTCAGTTAGAATCATCATACCTGAATCCACTCATTGTGCTGCTAAGGGCCTGATGACACAGATTTCATTGCTGAGTGATATTGCTTTGTAAGTAAATACCACAACTTCTTTATCCATTTTTCACTTTCTGCGATGTTGAACTTGTACTGTAAACGAGGTTCTTGTAAACAGAGCCGTTCCAAACTTTGGGGTGGCTGTGTCTTTTTGATTTTAATTTCCCTAAGCTATAGGACCATAAGTGGAAGTGCCCTAGTTTCTGTTGTTTTGTTTTTTAGATGTTTCAGGAAACACCATACACTTCTCCCGAGTGGTTGTTGGCAATTTACATCCCGCCCATCAGCATAACAAGGCTCCCAGTTCTCCATGGCCTGTCCTGCCTTTCTGGATTTTACACTTTTTTCAGATGGCCCTTTTGACCGGGGGGAAGTGAGACTTCATTGTAGTTCAGATTTCCTTTGCAAGCTTGCTTGGTTGGCCAAAAAGGGCGTATGCGTTTTTTCCTGAATATATTCAGGAAAAAACGCATACGCCCTTTTTGGCCAAGTGCATCATTGTGGACGTTCTGCCTCTTTTCCTATGCTTTCAATGCAATTCCAGTCTACCTCCTGAAATCGGTTTCCTGCAATTCTGCCCCGCTTTCAAGTCCTCTTGGCAGCCTTACTTCAGTCTATTTTTGGACGATAGCTGTCATTTATAACTCTGCAGGTTTGTGAATTACAGTGCCCCTGAGCTCCTTTCTTCAACTCGCTTTCTTTTGAGCTGGCCGCAACACCGCAGGATGGCTTCAGGCCCTAATCTGGTTCCGGTACGGCACGCTGAGCCTTTGGTTATTTCCTCTTCCTGTTGGGAAATGAGAGTTAAATTTGCCCGTCCAGACACCTCCAGCTAGCTTCTCATTGGTTCTCGCTATTCCTGTTCATCTTCCGCAGAAATTGCAAACTGTGCCAAACAGGAGGTTAAAGGCGCTGACTCTCCAAGTCGGGAGAGTGTTAGTAAAGCGTCTGGAATGTTGCACCCGAGTACCAGGGGAGGAAAACTGAGACATATTTGAACACGTCTCCCGATCACATGGTTGATCATACTCTGGGTTCCACATGCATGTTTTATCTGAAAGAAGAATACCTAAAACCTGGGTAGTTGAAACCCGTGGAATGGGTACCATGCAATATGACTTCAAAGGGTCTTCATTTGCTCACCGAACCTCTCCAATCCTATCACTGCTGCGTTTATGCCCCTGTACACATGCTTGATTCTCTTTCGGAGACATAGCAATCCATAGGTTTTAAGATACTTACTAGTCAGGTACATTCTTAGGCGTTTAATATGCGGTGTTGAGTCCATTTCGTTGAGCAAGGAGTAGCTCTTGTCTATTCCATATTCGGCTTAAGGAACTTTATCTGTGCTCATTTCAATCTCTGGTTTTATGCAGCAACCCAACTCACCTTTCCCCTTAAGCAAGCATAAGTTGTTTTTCTAAATTTGAGACCCTGTTCTGTTCTGTAATTCAGTTCCTGTGTAGCCAAGTTTACATTCCGTGTATTACTGATATCTTATGATGTTTCTTTTTCTGTGTGACTTACTTCAGTTAGAATCATCATACCTGAATCCACTCATTGTGCTGCTAAGTGCCTGATGACACAGATTTCATTGCTGAGTGATATTGCTTTGTAAGTAAATACCACAACTTCTTTATCCATTTTTCACTTTCTGCGATGTTGAACTTGTACTGTAAACGAGGTTCTTGTAAACAGAGCCGTTCCAAACTTTGGGGTGGCTGTGTCTTTTTGATTTTAATTTCCCTAAGCTATAGGACCATAAGTGGAAGTGCCCTAGGCTCTGTTGCTTTGTTTTTTACATGTTTCAGGAAACACCATACACTTCTCTCAAGTGTCTGTTGGCAATTAAAATCCCGCCCATCAGCATAACAAGGCTCCCAGTTCTCAATGGCCTGTTGCCTTTCTGGATTTTACACTTTTTTCAGATGGCCCTTTTGACCGGGGGGAAGTGAGACTTCATTGTAGTGCAGATTTCCTTTGCAAGCTTGCTTGGTTGGCCAAAAAGGGCGTATGCGTTTTTTCCTGAATATATTCAGGAAAAAACGCATACGCCCTTTTTGGCCAAGTGCATCATTGTGGACGTTCTGCCTCTTTTCCTATGCTTTCAATGCAATTCCAGTCTACCTCCTGAAATCGGTTTCCTGCAATTCTGCCCCGCTTTCAAGTCCTCTTGGCAGCCTTACTTCAGTCTATTTTTGGACGATAGCTGTCATTTATAACTCTGCAGGTTTGTGAATTACAGTGCCCCTGAGCTCCTTTCTTCAACTCGCTTTCTTGTGACCTGGCCGCAACACCGCAGGATGGCTTCAGGCCCTAATCTGGTTCCGGCCCGGCATGCTGAGCCTTTGTTTAATTCCTCTTCCTGGTGGGAAATGAGAGTTAAATTTGCCCGTCCAGACACCTCCAGCTAGCCTCTCATTGGTTCTCGCTATTCCTGTTCATCTTCCGCAGAAATTGCAAACTGGGCCAAACAGGAGGTTAAAGGGACTGACTCTCCAAGTCGGGAGAGTGTTAGTAAAGCGTCTGGAATGTTGCACCCGAGTACCAGGGGAGGAAAACTGAGACATATTTGAACACGTCTCCCGTTCACATGGTTGATCATACTCTGGCTTCCACATGCATGTTTTAGCTGAAGGAAGAATACCTTAAACCTGGAGAGTTGAGACCCGTGTAATGGGTACCATGCAATATGACTTCAAAGGGTCTTCATTTGCTCACCGAACCTCTCCAATCCTATCACTGCTGCGTTTATGCCCCTGTACACATGCTTGATTCTCTTTCGGAGACATAGCAATCCATAGGTTTTAAGATACTTACTAGTCAGGTACATTCTTAGGGGTTTAATATGGGGTTTTGAGTCCATTGCGTTGAGCAAGGAGTAGCTCTTGTCTATTCCATATTTGGCTTAAGGAACTTTATCTGTGCTCATTTCAATCTCTGGTTTTATGCAGCACCCCAACTCACCTTTCCCCTTAAGCAAGCATAAGTTGGTTTTCTAAATTTGAGACCCTGTTCTGTTCTGTAATTCAGTTCCTGTGTAGCCAAGTTTACATTCCGTGTATTACTGATATCTTATGATGTTTCTTTTTCTGTGTGACTTATTTCAGTTAGAATCATCATACCTGAATCCACTCATTGTGATGCTAAGGGCCTGATGACATAGAATTCATTGCTGAGTGATATTGCTTTGTAAGTAAATACCACAACTTCTTTATCCATTTTTCACTTTCTGCGATGTTGAACTTGTACTGTAAACGAGGTTCTTGTAAACAGAGCCGTTCCAAACTTTGGGGTGGCTGTGTCTTTTTGATTTTAATTTCCCTAATCTATAGGACCATAAGTGGAAGTGCCCTAGGTTCTGTTGCTTTGTTTTTTAGATGTTTCAGGAAACACCATACACTTCTCCCGAGTGGTTGTTGGCAATTTACATCCCGCCCATCAGCATAACAAGGCTCCCAGTTCTCCATGGCCTGTCCTTCCTTTCTGGATTTTACAGTTTTTCAGATGGCCCTTTTGACCGGGGGAAGTGAGACTTCATTGTAGTGCAGATTTCCTTTGCAAGCTTGCTTGGTTGGCCAAAAAGGGCGTATGCGTTTTTTCCTGAATATATTCAGGAAAAAACACATACGCCCTTTTTGGCCAAGTGCATCATTGTGGACGTTCTGCCTCTTTTCCTATGCTTTCAATGCAATTCCAGTCTACCTCCTGAAATCGGTTTCCTGCAATTCTGCCCCGCTTTCAAGTCCTCTTGGCAGCCTTACTTCAGTCTATTTTTGGACGATAGCTGTCATTTATAACTCTGCAGGTTTGTGAATTACAGTGCCCCTGAGCTCCTTTCTTCAACTCGCTTTCTTTTGAGCTGGCTGCAACACCGCAGGATGGCTTCAGGCCCTAATCTGGTTCCGGTACGGCACGCTGAGCCTTTGGTTATTTCCTCTTCCTGGTGGGAAATGAGAGTTAAATTTGCCCGTCCAGACACCTCCAGCTAGCCTCTCATTGGTTCTCGCTATTCCTGTTCATCTTCCGCAGAAATTGCAAACTGGGCCAAACAGGAGGTTAAAGGCGCTGACTCTCCAAGTGGGGAGAGTGTTAGTAAAGCGTCTGGAATGTTGCACCCGAGTACCAGGGGAGGAAAACTGAGACATATTTGAACACGTCTCCTGTTCACATGGTTGATCATAATTGGGTTCCACATGCATGTTTTAGCTGAAGGAAGAATACCTTAAACCTGGAGAGTTGAGACCCGTGTAATGGGTACCATGCAATATGACTTCAAAGGGTCTTCATTTGCTCACCGAACCTCTCCAATCCTATCACTGCTGCGTTTATGCCCCTGTACACACGCTTGATTCTCTTTTGGAGACATAGCAATCCATAGGTTTTAAGATACTTACTAGTCAGGTACATTCTTAGGCATTTAATATGTGGTGTTGAGTCCATTTCGTTGAGCAAGGAGTAGCTCTTGTCTATTCCATATTTGGCTTAAGGAACTTTATCTGTGCTCATTTCAATCTCTGGTTTTATGCAGCACCCCAACTCACCTTTACCCTTAAGCAAGCATAAGTTGGTTTTCTAAATTTGAGACCCTGTTCTGTTCTGTAATTCAGTTCCTGTGTAGCCAAGTTTACATTCCGTGTATTACTGATATCTTATGATGTTTCTTTTCTGTGTGACTTATTTCAGTTAGAATCATCATACCTGAATCCACTCATTGTGCTGCTACGGGCCTGATGACACAGATTTCATTGCTGAGTGATATTGCTTTGTAAGTAAATACCACAACTTCTTTATCCATTTTTCACTTTCTGCGATGTTGAACTTGTACTGTAAACGAGGTTCTTGTAAACAGAGCCGTTCCAAACTTTGGGGTGGCTGTGTCTTTTTGATTTTAATTTCCCTAAGCTATAGGACCATAAGTGGCAGTGCCCTAGGCTCTGTTGCTTTGTTTTTTAGATGTTTCAGGAAACACCATACACTTCTCCCGAGTGTCTGTTGGCAATTTACATCCCGCCCATCAGCATAACAAGGCTCCCAGTTCTCCATGGCCTGTCCTGCCTTTCTGGATTTTACACTTTTTTCAGATGGCCCTTTTGACCGGGGGGAAGTGAGACTTCATTGTAGTGCAGATTTCCTTTGCAAGCTTGCTTGGTTGGCCAAAAAGTGCGTATGCGTTTTTTCCTGAATATATTCAGGAAAAAACGCATACGCCCTTTTTGGCCAAGTGCATCATTGTGGACGTTCTGCCTCTTTTCCTATGCTTTCAATGCAATTCCAGTCTACCTCCTGAAATCGGTTTCCTGCAATTCTGCCCCGCTTTCAAGTCCTCTTGGCAGCCTTACTTCAATCTATTTTTGGACGATAGCTGTCATTTATAACTCTGCAGGTTTGTGAATTACAGTGCCCCTGAGCTCCTTTCTTCAACTCGCTTTCTTGTGACCTGGCCGCAACACCGCAGGATGGCTTCAGGCCCTAATCTGGTTCCGGCACGGCACGCTGAGCCTTTGGTTAATTCCTCTTGCTGGTGGGAAATGAGAGTTAAATTTGCCCGTCCAGACACCTCCAGCTAGTCTCTCATTGGTTCTCGCTATTCCTGTTCATCTTCCGCAGAAATTGCCAACTGGGCCAAACAGGAGGTTAAAGGGACTGACTCTCCAAGTGGGGAGAGTGTTAGTAAAGCGTCTGGAATGTTGCACCCGAGTACCAGGGGAGGAAAACTGAGACATATTTGAACACGTCTCCCGTTCACATGATTGATCATACTTGGGTTCCACATGCATGTTTTAGCTGAAGGAGGAATACCTTAAACCTGGAGAGTTAGGACCCGTGTAATGGGTACCATGCAATATGACTTCAAAGGGTCTTCATTTGCTCACCGAACCTCTCCAATCCTATCACTGCTGCATTTATGCCCCTGTACACATGCTTGATTCTCTTTTGGAGACATAGCAATCCATAGGTTTTCCGATACTTACTAGTCAGGTACATTCTTAGGCGTTTAATATGTGGTGTTGAGTCCATTTCGTTGAGCAAGGAGTAGCTCTTGTCTATTCCATATTTGACTTAAGGAACTTTATCTGTGCTCATTTCAATCTCTGGTTTTATGCAGCACCCCAACTCACCTTTACCCTTAAGCAAGCATAAGTTGGTTTTCTAAATTTGAGACCCTGTTCTGTTCTGTAATTCAGTTCCTGTGTAGCCAAGTTTACATTCCGTGTATTAGTGATATCTTATGATGTTTCTTTTTCTGTGTGACTTATTTCAGTTAGAATCATCATACCTGAATCCACTCATTGTGATGCTAAGGGCCTGATGACATAGATTTCATTGCTGAGTGATATTGCTTTGTAAGTAAATACCACAACTTCTTTATCCATTTTTCACTTTCTGCGATGTTGAACTTGTACTGTAAACGAGGTTCTTGTAAACAGAGCCGTTCCAAACTTTGGGGTGGCTGTGTCTTTTTGATTTTAATTTCCCTAAGCTATAGGACCATAAGTGGCAGTGCCCTAGGCTCTGTTGCTTTGTTTTTTAGTTGTTTCAGGAAACACCATACACTTCTCCCGAGTGTCTGTTGGCAATTTACATCCCGCCCATCAGCATAACAAGGCTCCCAGTTCTCCATGGCCTGTCCTGCCTTTCTGGATTTTACACTTTTTTCAGATGGCACTTTTGACCAGGGGGAAGTGAGACTTCATTGTAGTGCAGATTTCCTTTGCAAGCTTGCTTGGTTGGCCAAAAAGGGCGTATGCGTTTTTTCCTGAATATATTCAGGAAAAAACGCATACGCCCTTTTTGGCCAAGTGCATCATTGTGGACGTTCTGCCTCTTTTCCTATGCTTTCAATGCAATTCCAGTCTACCTCCTGAAATCGGTTTCCTGCAATTCTGCCCCGCTTTCAAGTCCTCTTGGCAGCCTTACTTCAGTCTATTTTTGGACGATAGCTGTCATTTATAACTCTGCAGGTTTGTGAATTACAGTGCCCCTGAGCTCCTTTCTTCAACTCGCTTTCTTGTGACCTGGCCGCAACACCGCAGGATGGCTTCAGGCCCTAATCTGGTTCCGGTACGGCACGCTGAGCCTTTGGTTAATTCCTCTTCCTGGTGGGAAATGAGAGTTAAATTTGCCCGTCCAGACACCTCCAGCTAGCCTCTCATTGGTTCTCGCTATTCCTGTTCATCTTCCGCAGAAATTGCAAACTGGGCCAAACAGGAGGTTAAAGGGACTGACTCTCCAAGTGGGGAGAGTGTTAGTAAAGCGTCTGGAATGTTGCACCCGAGTACCAGGGGAGGAAAACTGAGACATATTTGAACACGTCTCCCGATCACATGGTTGATCATACTCTAGGTTCCACATGCATGTTTTAGCTGAAGGAAGAATACCTTAAACCTGGAGAGTTGAGACCCGTGTAATGGGTACCATGCAATATGACTTCAAAGGGTCTTCATTTGCACACCGAACCTCTCCAATCCTATCACTGCTGCGTTTATTCCCCTGTACACATGCTTGATTCTCTTTTGGAGACATAGCAATCCATAGGTTTTAAGATACTTACTAGTCAGGTACATTCTTAGGGGTTTAATATGGGGTTTTGAGTCCATTTCGTTGAGCAAGGAGTAGCTCTTGTCTATTCCATATTTGGCTTAAGGAACTTTATCTGTGCTCATTTCAATCTCTGGTTTTATGCAGCACCCCAACTCACCTTTACCCTTAAGCAAGCATAAGTTTGTTTTCTAAATTTGAGACCCTGTTCTGTTCTGGAATGCAGTTCCTGTGTCGCCAAGTTTACATTCCGTGTATTAGTGATATCTTATGATGTTTCTTTTTCTGTGTGACTTATTTCAGTTAGAATCATCGTACCTGAATCCACTCATTATGCTGCTACAGGCCTGATGACATAGATTTCATTGCTGAGTGATACTGCATTGTACGTAAGTACCACAAGTTCTTTATCCATTTTTCACTTTCTGCAATGTTGAACTTGTACTGTAAACGAGGTTCTTGTAAACAAAGGCGTCCCAAACTTTGGGGTGGCTGTGTCTTTTTGATTTTAATTTCCCTAAACTATAGGACCATAAGTGGCAGTGCCCTAGGCTCTGTTGCTTTGTTTTTTAGATGTTTCAGGAAACACCATACACTTCTCCCGAGTGTCTGTTGGCAATTTACATCCCGCCCATCAGCATAACAAGGCTCCCAGTTCTCCATGGCCTGTCCTGCCTTTCTGGATTTTACACTTTTTTCAGATGGCCCTTTTGACCGGGGGGAAGTGAGACTTCATTGTAGTGCAGATTTCCTTTGCAAGCTTGCTTGGTTGGCCAAAAAGTGCGTATGCGTTTTTTCCTGAATATATTCAGGAAAAAACGCATACGCCCTTTTTGGCCAAGTGCATCATTGTGGACGTTCTGCCTCTTTTCCTATGCTTTCAATGCAATTCCAGTCTACCTCCTGAAATCGGTTTCCTGCAATTCTGCCCCGCTTTCAAGTCCTCTTGGCAGCCTTACTTCAGTCTATTTTTGGACGATAGCTGTCATTTATAACTCTGCAGGTTTGTGAATTACAGTGCCCCTGAGCTCCTTTCTTCAACTCGCTTTCTTGTGACCTGGCCGCAACACCGCAGGATGGCTTCAGGCCCTAATCTGGTTCCGGCACGGCACGCTGAGCCTTTGGTTAATTCCTCTTGCTGGTGGGAAATGAGAGTTAAATTTGCCCGTCCAGACACCTCCAGCTAGTCTCTCATTGGTTCTCGCTATTCCTGTTCATCTTCCGCAGAAATTGCCAACTGGGCCAAACAGGAGGTTAAAGGGACTGACTCTCCAAGTGGGGAGAGTGTTAGTAAAGCGTCTGGAATGTTGCACCCGAGTACCAGGGGAGGAAAACTGAGACATATTTGAACACGTCTCCCGTTCACATGATTGATCATACTTGGGTTCCACATGCATGTTTTAGCTGAAGGAGGAATACCTTAAACCTGGAGAGTTAGGACCCGTGTAATGGGTACCATGCAATATGACTTCAAAGGGTCTTCATTTGCTCACCGAACCTCTCCAATCCTATCACTGCTGCATTTATGCCCCTGTACACATGCTTGATTCTCTTTTGGAGACATAGCAATCCATAGGTTTTCCGATACTTACTAGTCAGGTACATTCTTAGGCGTTTAATATGTGGTGTTGAGTCCATTTCGTTGAGCAAGGAGTAGCTCTTGTCTATTCCATATTTGACTTAAGGAACTTTATCTGTGCTCATTTCAATCTCTGGTTTTATGCAGCACCCCAACTCACCTTTACCCTTAAGCAAGCATAAGTTGGTTTTCTAAATTTGAGACCCTGTTCTGTTCTGTAATTCAGTTCCTGTGTAGCCAAGTTTACATTCCGTGTATTAGTGATATCTTATGATGTTTCTTTTTCTGTGTGACTTATTTCAGTTAGAATCATCATACCTGAATCCACTCATTGTGATGCTAAGGGCCTGATGACATAGATTTCATTGCTGAGTGATATTGCTTTGTAAGTAAATACCACAACTTCTTTATCCATTTTTCACTTTCTGCGATGTTGAACTTGTACTGTAAACGAGGTTCTTGTAAACAGAGCCGTTCCAAACTTTGGGGTGGCTGTGTCTTTTTGATTTTAATTTCCCTAAGCTATAGGACCATAAGTGGCAGTGCCCTAGGCTCTGTTGCTTTGTTTTTTAGTTGTTTCAGGAAACACCATACACTTCTCCCGAGTGTCTGTTGGCAATTTACATCCCGCCCATCAGCATAACAAGGCTCCCAGTTCTCCATGGCCTGTCCTGCCTTTCTGGATTTTACACTTTTTTCAGATGGCACTTTTGACCAGGGGGAAGTGAGACTTCATTGTAGTGCAGATTTCCTTTGCAAGCTTGCTTGGTTGGCCAAAAAGGGCGTATGCGTTTTTTCCTGAATATATTCAGGAAAAAACGCATACGCCCTTTTTGGCCAAGTGCATCATTGTGGACGTTCTGCCTCTTTTCCTATGCTTTCAATGCAATTCCAGTCTACCTCCTGAAATCGGTTTCCTGCAATTCTGCCCCGCTTTCAAGTCCTCTTGGCAGCCTTACTTCAGTCTATTTTTGGACGATAGCTGTCATTTATAACTCTGCAGGTTTGTGAATTACAGTGCCCCTGAGCTCCTTTCTTCAACTCGCTTTCTTGTGACCTGGCCGCAACACCGCAGGATGGCTTCAGGCCCTAATCTGGTTCCGGTACGGCACGCTGAGCCTTTGGTTAATTCCTCTTCCTGGTGGGAAATGAGAGTTAAATTTGCCCGTCCAGACACCTCCAGCTAGCCTCTCATTGGTTCTCGCTATTCCTGTTCATCTTCCGCAGAAATTGCAAACTGGGCCAAACAGGAGGTTAAAGGGACTGACTCTCCAAGTGGGGAGAGTGTTAGTAAAGCGTCTGGAATGTTGCACCCGAGTACCAGGGGAGGAAAACTGAGACATATTTGAACACGTCTCCCGATCACATGGTTGATCATACTCTAGGTTCCACATGCATGTTTTAGCTGAAGGAAGAATACCTTAAACCTGGAGAGTTGAGACCCGTGTAATGGGTACCATGCAATATGACTTCAAAGGGTCTTCATTTGCACACCGAACCTCTCCAATCCTATCACTGCTGCGTTTATTCCCCTGTACACATGCTTGATTCTCTTTTGGAGACATAGCAATCCATAGGTTTTAAGATACTTACTAGTCAGGTACATTCTTAGGGGTTTAATATGGGGTTTTGAGTCCATTTCGTTGAGCAAGGAGTAGCTCTTGTCTATTCCATATTTGGCTTAAGGAACTTTATCTGTGCTCATTTCAATCTCTGGTTTTATGCAGCACCCCAACTCACCTTTACCCTTAAGCAAGCATAAGTTTGTTTTCTAAATTTGAGACCCTGTTCTGTTCTGGAATGCAGTTCCTGTGTCGCCAAGTTTACATTCCGTGTATTAGTGATATCTTATGATGTTTCTTTTTCTGTGTGACTTATTTCAGTTAGAATCATCGTACCTGAATCCACTCATTATGCTGCTACAGGCCTGATGACATAGATTTCATTGCTGAGTGATACTGCATTGTACGTAAGTACCACAAGTTCTTTATCCATTTTTCACTTTCTGCAATGTTGAACTTGTACTGTAAACGAGGTTCTTGTAAACAAAGGCGTCCCAAACTTTGGGGTGGCTGTGTCTTTTTGATTTTAATTTCCCTAAACTATAGGACCATAAGTGGCAGTGCCCTAGGCTCTGTTGCTTTGTTTTTTAGATGTTTCAGGAAACACCATACACTTCTCCCGAGTGTCTGTTGGCAATTTACATCCCGCCCATCAGCATAACAAGGCTCCCAGTTCTCCATGGCCTGTCCTGCCTTTCTGGATTTTACACTTTTTTCAGATGGCCCTTTTGACCGGGGGGAAGTGAGACTTCATTGTAGTGCAGATTTCCTTTGCAAGCTTGCTTGGTTGGCCAAAAAGGGCGTATGCGTTTTTTCCTGAATATATTCAGGAAAAAACGCATACGCCCTTTTTGGCCAAGTGCATCATTGTGGACGTTCTGCCTCTTTTCCTATGCTTTCAATGCAATTCCAGTCTACCTCCTGAAATCGGTTTCCTGCAATTCTGCCCCGCTTTCAAGTCCTCTTGGCAGCCTTACTTCAGTCTATTTTTGGACGATAGCTGTCATTTATAACTCTGCAGGTTTGTGAATTACAGTGCCCCTGAGCTCCTTTCTTCAACTCGCTTTCTTGTGACCTGGCCGCAACACCGCAGGATGGCTTCAGGCCCTAATCTGGTTCCGGTACGGCACGCTGAGCCTTTGGTTATTTCCTCTTCCTGGTGGGAAATGAGAGTTAAATTTGCCCGTCCAGACACCTCCAGCTAGCCTCTCATTGGTTCTCGCTATTCCTGTTCATCTTCCGCAGAAATTGCAAACTGGGCCAAACAGGAGGTTAAAGGGACTGACTCTCCAAGTCGGGAGAGTGTTAGTAAAGCGTCTGGATTGTTGCACCCGAGTACCAGGGTACGAAAACTGACATATTTGAACACGTCTCCCGATCACATGGTTGATCATACTCTAGGTTCCACATGGATGTTTTAGCTGAAGGAAGAATACCTTAAACCTGGGTAGTTGAAACCCGTGGAATGGGTACCATGCAATATGACTTCAAAGGGTCTTCATTTGCTCACCGAACCTCTCCAATCCTATCACTGCTGCGTTTATGCCCCTGTACACATGCTTGATTCTCTTTCGGAGACATAGCAATCCATAGGTTTTACGATACTTACTAGTCAGGTACATTCTTAGGCGTTTAATATGCGGTGTTGAGTCCATTTCGTTGAGCAAGGAGTAGCTCTTGTCTATTCCATATTTGACTTAAGGAACTTTATCTGTGCTCATTTCAATCTCTGGTTTTATGCAGCACCCCACCTCACCTTTACCCTTAAGCAAGCATAAGTTGGTTTTCTAAATTTGAGTCCCTGTTCTGTTCTGTAATTCAGTTCCTGTGTAGCCAAGTTTACATTCCGTGTATTACTGATATCTTATGATGTTTCTTTTTCTGTGTGACTTACTTCAGTTAGAATCATCATACCTGAATCCACTCATTGTGCTGCTAAGGGCCTGATGACACAGATTTCATTGCTGAGTGATATTGCTTTGTAAGTAAATACCACAACTTCTTTATCCATTTTTCACTTTCTGCGATGTTGAACTTGTACTGTAAACGAGGTTCTTGTAAACAGAGCCGTTCCAAACTTTGGGGTGGCTGTGTCTTTTTGATTTTAATTTCCCTAAGCTATAGGACCATAAGTGGAAGTGCCCTAGGTTCTGTTGCTTTGTTTTTTAGATGTTTCAGGAAACACCATACACTTCTCCCGAGTGGTTGTTGGCAATTTACATCCCGCCCATCAGCATAACAAGGCTCCCAGTTCTCCATGGCCTGTCCTGCCTTTCTGGATTTTACACTTTTTTCAGATGGCCCTTTTGACCGGGGGGAAGTGAGACTTCATTGTAGTGCACATTTCCTTTGCAAGCTTGCTTGGTTGGCCAAAAAGGGCGTATGCGTTTTTTCCTGAATATATTCAGGAAAAAACGCATACGCCCTTTTTGGCCAAGTGCATCATTGTGGACGTTCTGCCTCTTTTCCTATGCTTTCAATGCAATTCCAGTCTACCTCCTGAAATCGGTTTCCTGCAATTCTGCCCCGCTTTCAAGTCCTCTTGGCAGCCTTATTCAGTCTATTTTTGGACGATAGCTGTCATTTATAACTCTGCAGGTTTGTGAATTACAGTGCCCCTGAGCTCCTTTCTTCAACTCGCTTTCTTTTGAGCTGGCCGCCACACCGCAGGATGGCTTCAGGCCCTAATCTGGTTCCGGTACGGCACGCTGAGCCCTTGGTTATTTCCTCTTCCTGTTGGGAAATGAGAGTTAAATTTGCCCGTCCAGACACCTCCAGCTAGCCTCTCATTGGTTCTCGCTATTCCTGTTCATCTTCCGCAGAAATTGCAAACTGTGCCAAACAGGAGGTTAAAGGCGCTGACTCTCCAAGTGGGGAGAGTGTTAGTAAAGCGTCTGGAATGTTGCACCCGAGTACCAGGGGAGGAAAACTGAGACATATTTGAACACGTCTCCCATTCACATGGTTGATCATACTTGGGTTCCACATGCATGTTTTAGCTGAAGGAAGAATACCTTAAACCTGGAGAGTTGAGACCCGTGGAATGGGTACCATGCAATATGATTTCAAAGGGTCTTCATTTGCTCACCGAACCTCTCCAATCCTATCACTGCTGCGTTTATGCCCCTGTACACATGCTTGATTCTCTTTCGGAGACATAGCAATCCATAGGTTTTAAGATACTTACTAGTCAGGTACATTCTTAGGCGTTTAATATGCGGTGTTGAGTCCATTTCGTTGAGCAAGGAGTAGCTCTTGTCTATTCCATATTTGACTTAAGGAACTTTATCTGTGCTCATTTCAATCTCTGGTTTTATGCAGCACCCCAACTCACCTTTCCCCTTAAGCAAACATAAGTTGGTTTTCTAAATTTGAGACCCTGTTCTGTTCTGTAATTCAGTTCCTGTGTAGCCAAGTTTACATTCCGTGTATTACTGATATCTTATGATGTTTCTTTTTCTGTGTGACTTACTTCAGTTAGAATCATCATACCTGAATCCACTCATTGTGCTGCTAAGGGCCTGATGACACAGATTTCATTGCTGAGTGATATTGCTTTGTAAGTAAATACCACAACTTCTTTATCCATTTTTCACTTTCTGCGATGTTGAACTTGTACTGTAAACGAGGTTCTTGTAAACAGAGCCGTTCCAAACTTTGGGGTGGCTGTGTCTTTTTGATTTTAATTTCCCTAAGCTATAGGACCATAAGTGGAAGTGCCCTAGGTTCTGTTGCTTTGTTTTTTAGATGTTTCAGGAAACACCATACACTTCTCCCGAGTGGTTGTTGGCAATTTACATCCCGCCCATCAGCATAACAAGGCTCCCAGTTCTCCATGGCCTGTCCTGCCTTTCTGGATTTTACACTTTTTTCAGATGGCCCTTTTGACCGGGGGGAAGTGAGACTTCATTGTAGTGCACATTTCCTTTGCAAGCTTGCTTGGTTGGCCAAAAAGGGCGTATGCGTTTTTTCCTGAATATATTCAGGAAAAAACGCATACGCCCTTTTTGGCCAAGTGCATCATTGTGGACGTTCTGCCTCTTTTCCTATGCTTTCAATGCAATTCCAGTCTACCTCCTGAAATCGGTTTCCTGCAATTCTGCCCCGCTTTCAAGTCCTCTTGGCAGCCTTACTTCAGTCTATTTTTGGACGATAGCTGTCATTTATAACTCTGCAGGTTTGTGAATTACAGTGCCCCTGAGCTCCTTTCTTCAACTCGCTTTCTTGTGACCTGGCCGCAACACCGCAGGATGGCTTCAGGCCCTAATCTGGTTCCGGTACGGCATGCTGAGCCTTTGGTTATTTCCTCTTCCTGTTGGGAAATGAAAGTTAAATTTGCCCGTCCAGACACCTCCAGCTAGCCTCTCATTGGTTCTCGCTATTCCTGTTCATCTTCCGCAGAAATTGCAAACTGGGCCAAACAGGAGGTTAAAGGCGCTGACTCTCCAAGTGGGGAGAGTGTTAGTAAAGCGTCTGGAATGTTGCACCCGAGTACCAGGGGAGGAAAACTGAGACATATTTGAACACGTCTCCCGATCACATGGTTGATCATACTCTAGGTTCCACATGCATGTTTTAGCTGAAGGAAGAATACCTTACACCTGGAGAGTTGAGACCCGTGTAATGCGTACCATGTAAGATGACTTCAAAGGGTCTTCATTTGCTCACCGAACCTCTCCAATCCTATCACTGCTGCGTTTATGCCCCTGTACACATGCTTGATTCTCTTTTGGAGACATAGCAATCCATAGGTTTTCCGATACTTACTAGTCAGGTACATTCTTAGGCGTTTAATATGCGGTGTTGAGTCCATTTCGTTGAGCAAGGAGTAGCTCTTGTCTATTCCATATTTGGCTTAAGGAACTTTATCTGTGCTCATTTCAATCTCTGGTTTTATGCAGCACCCCAACTCACCTTTCCCCTTAAGCAAGCATAAGTTGGTTTTCTAAATTTGAGACCCTGTTCTGTTCTGGAATGCAGTTCCTGTGTATCCAAGTTTACATTCCGTGTATTAGTGATATCTTATGATGTTTCTTTTTCTGTGTGACTTATTTCAGTTAGAATCATCGTACCTGAATCCACTCATTATGCTGCTACGGGCCTGATGACATAGATTTCATTGCTGAGTGATACTGCATTGTACGTAAGTACCACAAGTTCTTTATCCATTTTTCACTTTCTGCGATGTTGAACTTGTACTGTAAACGAGGTTCTTGTAAACAGAGGCGTCCCAAACTTTGGGGTGGCTGTGTCTTTTTGATTTTAATTTCCCTAAGCTATAGGACCATAAGTGGCAGTGCCCTAGGCTCTGTTGCTTTGTTTTTTAGATGTTTCAGGAAACACCATACACTTCTCCCGAGTGGTTGTTGGCAATTTACATCCCGCCCATCAGCATAACAAGGCTCCCAGTTCTCCATGGCCTGTCCTGCCTTTCTGGATTTTACACTTTTTTCAGATGGCCCTTTTGACCGGGGGGAAGTGAGACTTCATTGTAGTGCAGATTTCCTTTGCAAGCTTGCTTGGTTGGCCAAAAAGGGCGTATGCGTTTTTTCCTGAATATATTCAGGAAAAAACGCATACGCCCTTTTTGGCCAAGTGCATCATTGTGGACGTTCTGCCTCTTTTCCTATGCTTTCAATGCAATTCCAGTCTACCTCCTGAAATCGGTTTCCTGCAATTCTGCCCCGCTTTCAAGTCCTCTTGGCAGCCTTACTTCAGTCTATTTTTGGACGATAGCTGTCATTTATAACTCTGCAGGTTTGTGAATTACAGTGCCCCTGAGCTCCTTTCTTCAACTCGCTTTCTTGTGACCTGGCCGCAACACCGCAGGATGGCTTCAGGCCCTAATCTGGTTCCGGCCCGGCACGCTGAGCCTTTGGTTAATTCCTCTTCCTGGTGGGAAATGAGAGTTAAATTTGCCCGTCCAGACACCTCCAGCTAGCCTCTCATTGGTTCTCGCTATTCCTGTTCATCTTCCGCAGAAATTGCAAACTGGGCCAAACAGGAGGTTAAAGGGACTGACTCTCCAAGTGGGGAGAGTGTTAGTAAAGCATCTGGAATGTTGCACCCGAGTACCAGGGGAGGAAAACTGAGACATATGTGAACACGTCTCCCGATCACATGGTTGATCATACTCTAGGTTCCACATGCATGTTTTAGCTGAAGGAAGAATACCTTAAACCTGGGTAGTTGAAACCCGTGGAATGGGTACCATGCAATATGACTTCAAAGGGTCTTCATTTGCTCACCGAACCTCTCCAATCCTATCACTGCTGCGTTTATGCCCCTGTACACATGCTTGATTCTCTTTCGGAGACATAGCAATCCATAGGTTTTAAGATACTTACTAGTCAGGTACATTCTTAGGCGTTTAATATGCGGTGTTGAGTCCATTTCGTTGAGCAAGGAGTAGCTCTTGTCTATTCCATATTTGGCTTAAGGAACTTTATC
The DNA here is from genome assembly GCF_949987515.2 of Delphinus delphis. Classification (NCBI taxonomy): domain Eukaryota; kingdom Metazoa; phylum Chordata; class Mammalia; order Artiodactyla; family Delphinidae; genus Delphinus; species Delphinus delphis. The sequence goes on along the minus strand of NW_027192891.1, from coordinate 22,545 downwards.
TGTGCTCATTTCAATCTCTGGTTTTATGCAGCACCCCAACTCACCTTTACCCTTAAGCAAGAATAAGTTGGTTTTCTAAATTTCAGACACTGTTCTGTTCTGTAATTCAGTTCCTGTGTAGCCAAGTTTACATTCCGTGTATTACTGATATCTTATGATGTTTCTTTTTCTGTGTGACTTATTTCAGTTAGAATCATCATACCTGAATCCACTCATTGTGCTGCTAAGGGCCTGATGACACAGATTTCATTGCTGAGTGATATTGCTTTGTAAGTAAATACCACAACTTCTTTATCCATTTTTCACTTTCTGCGATGTTGAACTTGTACTGTAAACGAGGTTCTTGTAAACAGAGCCGTTCCAAACTTTGGGGTGGCTGTGTCTTTTTGATTTTAATGTCCCTAAGCTATAGGACCATAAGTGGAAGTGCCCTAGGCTCTGTTGCTTTGTTTTTTAGATGTTTCAGGAAACACCATACACTTCTCCCGAGTGTCTGTTGGCAATTTACATCCCGCCCATCAGCATAACAAGGCTCCCAGTTCTCCATGGCCTGTCCTGCCTGTCTGGATTTTACACTTTTTTCAGATGGCCCTTTTGACCGGGGGGAAGTGAGACTTCATTGTAGTGCAGATTTCCTTTGCAAGCTTGCTTGGTTGGCCAAAAAGGGCGTATGCGTTTTTTCCTGAATATATTCAGGAAAAAACGCATACGCCCTTTTTGGCCACGTGCATCATTGTGGACGTTCTGCCTCTTTTCCTATGCTTTCAATGCAATTCCAGTCTACCTCCTGAAATCGGTTTCCTGCAATTCTGCCCCGCTTTCAAGTCCTCTTGGCAGCCTTACTTCAGTCTATTTTTGGACGATAGCTGTCATTTATAACTCTGCAGGTTTGTGAATTACAGTGCCCCTGAGCTCCTTTCTTCAACTCGCTTTCTTGTGACCTGGCCGCAACACCGCAGGATGGCTTCAGGCCCTAATCTGGTTCCGGTACGGCACGCTGAGCCTTTGTTTATTTCCTCTTCCTGGTGGGAAATGAGAGTTAAATTTGCCCGTCCAGACACCTCCAGCTAGCCTCTCATTGGTTCTCGCTATTCCTGTTCATCTTCCGCAGAAATTGCAAACTGGGCCAAACAGGAGGTTAAAGGCGCTGACTCTCCAAGTGGGGAGAGTGTTAGTAAAGCGTCTGGAAGGTTGCACCCGAGTACCAGGGGAGGAAAACTGAGACATATTTGAACACGTCTCCCGTTCACATGGTTGATCATACTTGGGTTCCACATGCATGTTTTTGCTGAAGGAAGAATACCTTAAACCTGGAGAGTTCAGACCCGTGTAATGGGTACCATGCAATGTGACTTCAAAGGGTCTTCATTTGCTCACCGAACCTCTCCAATACTATCACTGCTGTGTTTATGCCCCTGTACACATGCTTGATTCTCTTTTGGAGACATAGCAATCCATAGCTTTTACGATACGTACTAGTCAGGTACATTCTTAGGCGTTTAATATGCGGTGTTGAGTCCATTTCGTTGAGCAAGGAGTAGCTCTTGTCTATTCCATATTTGACTTAAGGAACTTTATCTGTGCTCATTTCAATCTCTGGTTTTATGCAGCACCCCACCTCACCTTTACCCTTAAGCAAGCATAAGTTGGTTTTCTAAATTTGAGACCCTGTTCTGTTCTGTAATTCAGTTCCTGTGTAGCCAAGTTTACATTCCGTGTATTACTGATATCTTATGATGTTTCTTTTTCTGTGTGACTTATTTCAGTTAGAATCATCATACCTGAATCCACTCATTGTGATGCTAAGGGCCTGATGACATAGATTTCATTGCTGAGTGATATTGTTTTGTAAGTAAATACCACAACTTCTTTATCCATTTTTCACTTTCTGCGATGTTGAACTTGTACTGTAAACGAGGTTCTTGTAAACAGAGGCGTCCCAAACTTTGGGGTGGCTGAGTCTTTTTGATTTTAATTTCCCTAAGCTATAGGACCATAAGTGGCAGTGCCCTAGGCTCTGTTGCTTTGTTTTTTAGATGTTTCAGGAAACACCATACACTTCTCCCGAGTGTCTGTTGGCAATTTACATCCCGCCCATCAGCATAACAAGGCTCCCAGTTCTCCATGGCCTGTCCTGCCTTTCTGGATTTTACACTTTTTTCAGATGGCCCTTTTGACCGGGGGGAAGTGAGACTTCATTGTAGTGCAGATTTCCTTTGCAAGCTTGCTTGGTTGGCCAAAAAGGGCGTATGCGTTTTTTCCTGAATATATTCAGGAAAAAACGCATACGCCCTTTTTGGCCAAGTGCATCATTGTGGACGTTCTGCCTCTTTTCCTATGCTTTCAATGCAATTCCAGTCTACCTCCTGAAATCGGTTTCCTGCAATTCTGCCCCGCTTTCAAGTCCTCTTGGCAGCCTTACTTCAGTCTATTTTAGGACGATAGCTGTCATTTATAACTCTGCAGGTTTGTGAATTACAGTGCCCCTGAGCTCCTTTCTTCAACTCGCTTTCTTTTGAGCTGGCCGCAACACCGCAGGATGGCTTCAGGCCCTAATCTGGTTCCGGTACGGCACGCTGAGCCTTTGGTTATTTCCTCTTCCTGTTGGGAAATGAGAGTTAAATTTGCCCGTCCAGACACCTCCAGCTAGCCTCTCATTGGTTCTCGCTATTCCTGTTCATCTTCCGCAGAAATTGCAAACTGTGCTAAACAGGAGGTTAAAGATGCTGACTCTCCAAGTGGGGAGAGTGTTAGTAAAGCGTCTGGAATGTTGCACCCGAGTACCAGGGGAGGAAAACTGAGACATATTTGAACACGTCTCCCGATCACATGGTTGATCATACTCTAGGTTCCACATGCATGTTTTAGCTGAAGGAAGAATACCTTAAACCTGGGTAGTTGAAACCCGTGGAATGGGTACCATGCAATATGACTTCAAAGGGTCTTCATTTGCTCACCGAACCTCTCCAATCCTATCACTGCTGCGTTTATGCCCCTGTACACATGCTTGATTCTCTTTTGGAGACATAGCAATCCATAGGTTTTAAGATACTTACTAGTCAGGTACATTCTTAGGCGTTTAATATGGGGTGTTGAGTCCATTTCATTGAGCAAGGAGTAGCTCTTGTCTATTCCATATTTGGCTTAAGGAACTTTATCTGTGCTCATTTCAATCTCTGGTTTTATGCAGCACCCCAACTCACCTTTACCCTTAAGCAAGAATAAGTTGGTTTTCTAAATTTGATACCCTGTTCTCTTCTGTAATTCAGTTCCTGTGTAGCCAAGTTTACATTCCGTGTATTACTGATATCTTATGATGTTTCTTTTTCTGTGTGACTTATTTCAGTTAGAATCATCATACCTGAATCCACTCATTGTGCTGCTAAGGGCCTGATGACACAGATTTCATTGCTGAGTGATATTGCTTTGTAAGTAAATACCACAACTTCTTTATCCATTTTTCACTTTCTGCGATGTTGAACTTGTACTGTAAACGAGGTTCTTGTAAACAGAGCCGTTCCAAACTTTGGGGTGGCTGTGTCTTTTTGATTTTAATTTCCCTAAGCTATAGGACCATAAGTGGAAGTGCCCTAGGTTCTGTTGCTTTGTTTTTTAGATGTTTCAGGAAATACCATACACTTCTCCCGAGTGGTTGTTGGCAATTTACATCCCGCCCATCAGCATAACAAGGCTCCCAGTTCTCCATGGCCTGTCCTGCCTTTCTGGATTTTACACTTTTTTCAGATGGCCCTTTTGACCGGGGGGAAGTGAGACTTCATTGTAGTGCAGATTTCCTTTGCAAGCTTGCTTGGTTGGCCAAAAAGGGCGTATGCATTTTTTCCTGAATATATTCAGGAAAAAACGCATATGCCCTTTTTGGCCAAGTGCATCATTGTGGACGTTCTGCCTCTTTTCCTATGCTTTCAATGCAATTCCAGTCTACCTCCTGAAATCGGTTTCCTGCAATTCTGCCCCGCTTTCAAGTCCTCTTGGCAGCCTTACTTCAGTTTATTTTTGGACGATAGCTGTCATTTATAACTCTGCAGGTTTGTGAATTACAGTGCCCCTGAGCTCCTTTCTTCAACTCGCTTTCTTTTGAGCTGGCCGCAACACCGCAGGATGGCTTCAGGCCCTAATCTGGTTCCGGTACGGCACGCTGAGCCTTTGTTTATTTCCTCTTCCTGGTGGGAAATGAGAGTTAAATTTGCCCGTCCAGACACCTCCAGCTAGCCTCTCATTGGTTCTCGCTATTCCTGTTCATCTTCCGCAGAAATTGCAAACTGGGCCAAACAGGAGGTTAAAGGCGCTGACTCTCCAAGTGGGGAGAGTGTTAGTAAAGCGTCTGGAATGTTGCACCCGAGTACCAGGGGAGGAAAACTGAGACATATTTGAACACGTCTCCCGTTCACATGGTTGATCATACTTGGGTTCCACATGCATGTTTTAGCTGAAGGAAGAATACCTTAAACCTGGAGAGTTAAGACCCGTGTAATGGGTACCATGGAATATGACTTCAAAGGGTCTTCATTTGCTCACCGAACCTCTCCAATCCTATCACTGCTGCGTTTATGCCCCTGTACACATGCTTGATTCTCTTTCGGAGACATAGCAATCCATAGGTTTTTAAGATACTTACTAGTCAGGTACATTCTTAGGCGTTTAATATGCGGTGTTGAGTCCATTTCGTTGAGCAAAGAGTAGCTCTTGTCTATTCCATATTTGACTTAAGGAACTTTATCTGTGCTCATTTCAATCTCTGGTTTTATGCAGCACCCCAACTCACCTTTACCCTTAAGCAAGCATAAGTTGGTTTTCTAAATTTGAGACCCTGTTCTGTTCTGTAATTCAGTTCCTGTGTAGCCAAGTTTACATTCCGTGTATTACTGATATCTTATGATGTTTCTTTTTCTGTGTGACTTACTTCAGTTAGAATCATCATACCTGAATCCACTCATTATGCTGCTACGGGCCTGATGACATAGATTTCATTGCTGAGTGATACTGCATTGTACGTAAGTACCACAAGTTCTTTATACATTTTTCACTTTCTGCGATGTTGAACTTGTACTGTAAACGAGGTTCTTGTAAACAGAGCCGTTCCAAACTTTGGGGTGGCTGTGTCTTTTTGATTTTAATTTCCCTAAGCTATAGGACCATAAGTGGAAGTGCCCTAGGCTCTGTTGCTTTGTTTTTTAGATGTTTCAGGAAACACCATACACTTCTCCCGAGTGTCTGTTGGCAATTTACATCCCGCCCATCAGCATAACAAGGCTCCCAGTTCTCCATGGCCTGTCCTGCCTTTCTGGATTTTACACTTTTTTCAGATGGCCCTTTTGACCGGGGGGGAAGTGAGACTTCATTGTAGTGCAGATTTCCTTTGCAAGCTTGCTTGGTTGGCCAAAAAGGGCGTATGCGTTTTTTCCTGAATATATTCAGGAAAAAACGCATACGCCCTTTTTGGCCAAGTGCATCATTGTGGACATTCTGCCTCTTTTCCTATGCTTTCAATGCAATTCCAGTCTACCTCCTGAAATCAGTTTCCTGCAATTCTGCCCCGCTTTCAAGTCGTCTTGGCAGCCTTACTTCAGTCTATTTTTGGACGATAGCTGTCATTTATAACTCTGCAGGTTTGTGAATTACAGTGCCCCTGAGCTCCTTTCTTCAACTCGCTTTCTTGTGACCTGACCGCAACACCGCAGGATGGCTTCAGGCCCTAATCTGGTTCCGGCCCGGCACGCTGAGCCTTTGGTTAATTCCTCTTCCTGGTGGGAAATGAGAGTTAAATTTGCCCGTTCAGACACCTCCAGCTAATCTCTCATTGGTTCTCGTTATTCCTGTTCATCTTCCGCAGAAATTGCAAACTGGGCCAAACAGGAGGTTAAAGGGACTGACTCTCCAAGTCGGGAGAGTGTTAGTAAAGCGTCTGGAATGTTGCACCCGAGTACCAGGGAAGGAAAACTGAGACATATTTGAACACGTCTACCGTTCACATGGTTGATCATACTCTGGGTTCCACATGCATGTTTTAGCTGAAGGAAGAATACCTTAAACCTGGAGAGTTGAGACCCTTGGAATGGGTACCATGCAATATGACTTCAAAGGGTCTTCATTTGCTCACCGAACCTCTCCAATCCTATCACTGTTGCGTTTATGCCCCTGTACACATGCTTGATTCTCTTTCGGAGACATAGCAATCCATAGGTTGTAAGTTACTTACTAGTCAGGTACATTCTTAGGCGTTTAATATGGGGTGTAGAGTCCATTTCGTTGAGCAAGGAGTAGCTCTTGTCTATTCCATATTTGACTTAAGGAACTTTATCTGTACTCATTTCAGTCTCTGGTTTTATGCAGCACCCCAACTCACCTTTCCCCTTAAGCAAGCATAAGTTGGTTTTCTAAATTTGAGACCCTGTTCTGTTCTGTAATTCAGTTCCTGTGTAGCCAAGTTTACATTCCGTGTATTACTGATATCTTATGATGTTTCTTTTTCTGTGTGACTTACTTCAGTTAGAATCATCATACCTGAATCCACTCATTGTGCTGCTAAGGGCCTGATGACACAGATTTCATTGCTGAGTGATATTGCTTTGTAAGTAAATACCACAACTTCTTTATCCATTTTTCACTTTCTGCGATGTTGAACTTGTACTGTAAACGAGGTTCTTGTAAACAGAGCCGTTCCAAACTTTGGGGTGGCTGTGTCTTTTTGATTTTAATTTCCCTAAGCTATAGGACCATAAGTGGAAGTGCCCTAGGTTCTGTTGCTTTGTTTTTTAGATGTTTCAGGAAACACCATACACTTCTCCCGAGTGGTTGTTGGCAATTTACATCCCGCCCATCAGCATAACAAGGCTCCCAGTTCTCAATGGCCTGTTGCCTTTCTGGATTTTACACTTTTTTCAGATGGCCCTTTTGACCGGGGGGAAGTGAGACTTCATTGTAGTGCAGATTTCCTTTGCAAGCTTGCTTGGTTGGCCAAAAAGGGCGTATGCGTTTTTTCCTGAATATATTCAGGAAAAAACGCATACGCCCTTTTTGGCCAAGTGCATCATTGTGGACGTTCTGCCTCTTTTCCTATGCTTTCAATGCAATTCCAGTCTACCTCCTGAAATCGGTTTCCTGCAATTCTGCCCCGCTTTCAAGTCCTCTTGGCAGCCTTACTTCAGTCTATTTTTGGACGATAGCTGTCATTTATAACTCTGCAGGTTTGTGAATTACAGTGCCCCTGAGATCCTTTCTTCAACTCGCTTTCTTGTGACCTGGCCGCAACACCGCAGGATGGCTTCAGGCCCTAATCTGGTTCCGGCCCGGCATGCTGAGCCTTTGGTTAATTCCTCTTCCTGGTGGGAAATGAGAGTTAAATTTGCCCGTCCAGACACCTCCAGCTAGCCTCTCATTGGTTCTCGCTATTCCTGTTCATCTTCCGCAGAATTTGCAAACTGGGCCAAACAGGAGGTTAAAGGGACTGACTCTCCAAGTGGGGAGAGTGTTAGTAAAGCGTCTGGAATGTTGCACCCGAGTACCAGGGGAGGAAAACTGAGACATATTTGAACACGTCTCCCGATCACATGGTTGATCATACTCTGGGTTCCACATGCATGTTTTAGCTGAAGGAAGAATACCTTAAAACTTGGTAGTTGAAACCCGTGGAATGGGTACCATGCAATATGACTTCAAAGGGTCTTCATTTGCTCACCGAACCTCTCCAATCCTATCACTGCTGCGTTTATGCCCCTGTACACATGCTTGATTCTCTTTCGGAGACATAGCAATCCATAGGTTTTAAGATACTTACTAGTCAGGTACATTCTTAGGCGTTTAATATGGGGTGTTGAGTCCATTTCGTTGAGCAAGGAGTAGCTCTTGTCTATTCCATATTTGGCTTAAGGAACTTTATCTGTGCTCATTTCAATCTCTGGTTTTATGCAGCACCCCACCTCACCTTTACCCTTAAGCAAGAATAAGTTGGTTTTCTAAATTTGAGACCCTGTTCTGTTCTGTAATTCAGTTCCTGTGTAGCCAAGTTTACATTCCGTGTATTACTGATATCTTATGATGTTTCTTTTTCTGTGTGACTTATTTCAGTTAGAATCATCATACCTGAATCCACTCATTGTGCTGCTAAGGGCCTGATGACACAGATTTCATTGCTGAGTGATATTGCTTTGTAAGTAAATACCACAACTTCTTTATCCATTTTTCACTTTCTGCGATGTTGAACTTGTACTGTAAACGAGGTTCTTGTAAACAGAGCCGTTCCAAACTTTGGGGTGGCTGTGTCTTTTTGATTTTAATTTCCCTAAGCTATAGGACCATAAGTGGCAGTGCCCTAGGTTCTGTTGCTTTGTTTTTTAGATGTTTCAGGAAACACCATACACTTCTCCCGAGTGGTTGTTGGCAATTTACATCCCGCCCATCAGCATAACAAGGCTCCCAGTTCTCCATGGCCTGTCCTGCCTTTCTGGATTTTACACTTTTTTCAGATGGCCCTTTTGACCGGGGGGAAGTGAGACTTCATTTTAGTGCAGATTTCCTTTGCAAGCTTGCTTGGTTGGCCAAAAAGGGCGTATGCGTTTTTTCCTGAATATATTCAGGAAAAAACGCATACGCCCTTTTTGGCCAAGTGCATCATTGTGGACGTTCTGCCTCTTTTCCTATGCTTTCAATGCAATTCCAGTCTACCTCCTGAAATCGGTTTCCTGCAATTCTGCCCCGCTTTCAAGTCCTCTTGGCAGCCTTACTTCAGTTTATTTTTGGACGATAGCTGTCATTTATAACTCTGCAGGTTTGTGAATTACAGTGCCCCTGAGCTCCTTTCTTCAACTCGCTTTCTTTTGAGCTGGCCGCAACACCGCAGGATGGCTTCAGGCCCTAATCTGGTTCCGGTACGGCACGCTGAGCCTTTGTTTATTTCCCCTTCCTGGTGGGAAATGAGAGTTAAATTTCCCCGTCCAGACACCTCCAGCTAGCCTCTCATTGGTTCTCGCTATTCCTGTTCATATTTCGCAGAAATTGCAAACTGGGCCAAACAGGAGGTTAAAGGCGCTGACTCTCCAAGTGGGGAGAGTGTTAGTAAAGCGTCTGGAATGTTGCACCCGAGTACCAGGGGAGGAAAACTGAGACATATTTGAACACGTCTCCCGTTCACATGGTTGATCATACTTGGGTTCCACATGAATGTTTTAGCTGAAGGAAGAATACCTTAAACCTGGAGAGTTGAGACCCGTGGAATGGGTACCATGCAATATGACTTCAAAGGGTCTTCATTTGCTCACCGTACCTCTCCAATCCTATCACTGCTGCGTTTATGCCCCTGTACACACGCTTGATTCTCTTTTGGAGACATAGCAATCCATAGCTTTTAAGATACTTACTAGTCAGGTACATTCTTAGGGGTTTAATATGGGGTGTTGAGTCCATTTCGTTGAGCAAGGAGTAGCTCTTGTCTATTCCATATTTGGCTTAAGGAACTTTATCTGTGCTCATTTCAATCTCTGGTTTTATGCAGCACCCCAACTCACCTTTACCCTTAAGCAAGCATAAGTTGGTTTTCTAAATTTGAGACCCTGTTCTGTTCTGTAATTCAGTTCCTGTGTAGCCAAGTTTACATTCCGTGTATTACTGATATCTTATGATGTTTCTTTTTCTGTGTGACTTACTTCAGTTAGAATCATCGTACCTGAATCCACTCATTATGCTGCTACGGGCCTGATGACATAGATTTCATTGCTGAGTGATACTGCATTGTACGTAAGTACGACAAGTTCTTTATCCATTTTTCACTTTCTCTGATATTGAACTTGTATGGTAAACGAGGTTCTTGTAAACGGAGGCGTCCCAAACTTTGGGGTGGCTCTGTCTTTTTGATTTTAATTTCCCTAAGCTATAGGACCATAAGTGGAAGTGCCCTAGGCTCTGTTGCTTTGTTTTTTAGATGTTTCAGGAAACACCATGTACTTCTCCCGAGTGGTTGTTGGCCATTTACATCCCGCCCATCAGCATAACAAGGCTCCCAGTTCTCCATGGCTGTCCTGCCTTTCTGGATTTTACACTTTTTTCAGATGGCCCTTTTGACCGGGGGGAAGTGAGACTTCATTGTAGTGCAGATTTCCTTTGCAAGCTTGCTTGGTTGGCCAAAAAGGGCGTATGCGTTTTTTCCTGAATATATTCAGGAAAAAACGCATACGCCCTTTTTGGCCAAGTGCATCATTGTGGACGTTCTGCCTCTTTTCCTATGCTTTCAATGCAATTCCAGTCTACCTCCTGAAATCGGTTTCCTGCAATTCTGCCCCGCTTTCAAGTCCTCTTGGCAGCCTTACTTCAGTCTATTTTTGGACGATAGCTGTCATTTATAACTCTGCAGGTTTGTGAATTACAGTGCCCCTGAGCTCCTTTCTTCAACTTGCTTTCTTGTGACCTGGCCGCAACACCGCAGGATGGCTTCAGGCCCTAATCTGGTTCCGGCACGGCACGCTGAGCCTTTGGTTATTTCTTCTTCCTCGTGGGAAATGAGAGTTAAATTTGCCCGTCCAGACACCTCCAGCTAGTCTCTCATTGGTTCTCGCTATTCCTGTTCATCTTCCGCAGAAATTGCAAACTGGGCCAAACAGGAGGTTAAAGGCGCTGACTCTCCAAGTGGGGAGAGTGTTAGTAAAGCGTCTGGAATGTTGCACCCGAATACCAGGGGAGGAAAACTGAGACATATTTGAACACATCTCCCGTTCACATGGTTGATCATAATTGGGTTCCACATGCATGTTTTAGCTGAAGGAAGAATACCTTAAACCTGGAGAGTTAAGACCCGTGTAATGGGTACCATGCAATATGACTTCAAAGGGTCTTCATTTGCTCACCGAACCTCTCCAATCCTATCACTGCTGCGTTTATGCCCCTGTACACATGCTTGATTCTCTTTCGGAGACATCGCAATCCATAGGTTTTAAGATACTTACTAGTCAGGTACATTCTTAGGCGTTTAATATGCGGTGTTGAGTCCATTTCGTTGAGCAAGGAGTAGCTCTTGTCTATTCCATATTTGGGTTAAGGAACTTTATCTGTGCTCATTTCAATCTCTGGTTTTATGCAGCACCCCAACTCACCTTTACCCTTAAGCAAGCATAAGTTGGTTTTCTAAATTTGAGACCCTGTTCTGTTCTGTAATTCAGTTCCTGTGTAGCCAAGTTTACATTCCGTGTATTACTGATATCTTATGATGTTTCTTTTTCTGTGTGACTTACTTCAGTTAGAATCATCATACCTGAATCCACTCATTGTGCTGCTAAGGGCCTGATGACATAGATTTCATTGCTGAGTGATATTGCTTTGTAAGTAAATACCACAACTTCTTTATCCATTTTTCACTTTCTGCGATGTTGAACTTGTACTGTAAACGAGGTTCTTGTAAACAGAGCCGTTCCAAACTTTGGGGTGGCTGTGTCTTTTTGATTTTAATTTCCCTAAGCTATAGGACCATAAGTGGAAGTGCCCTAGGTTCTGTTGCTTTGTTTTTTAGATGTTTCAGGAAACACCATACACTTCTCCCGAGTGGTTGTTGGCAATTTACATCCCGCCCATCAGCAGAACAAGGCTCCCAGTTCTCCATGGCCTGTCCTGCCTTTCTGGATTTTACACTTTTTTCAGATGGCCCTTTTGACCGGGGGGAAGTGAGACTTCATTGTAGTGCAGATTTCCTTTGCAAGCTTGCTTGGTTGGCCAAAAAGTGCGTATGCGTTTTTTCCTGAATATATTCAGGAAAAAACGCATACGCCCTTTTTGGCCAAGTGCATCATTGTGGACGTTCTGCCTCTTTTCCTATGCTTTCAATGCAATTCCTGTCTACCTCCTGAAATCGGTTTCCTGCAATTCTGCCCCGCTTTCAAGTCCTCTTGGCAACCTTACTTCAGTCTATTTTTGGACGATAGCTGTCATTTATAACTCTGCAGGTTTGTGAATTACAGTGCCCCTGAGCTCCTTTCTTCAACTCGCTTTCTTTTGAGCTGGCCGCAACACCGCAGGATGGCTTCAGTCCCTAATCTGGTTCCGGTACGGCATGCTGAGCCTTTGGTTATTTCCTCTTCCTGTTGGGAAATGAGAGTTAAATTTGCCCGTCCAGACACCTCCAGCTAGCCTCTCATTGGTTCTCGCTATTCCTGTTCATCTTCCGCAGAAATTGCAAACTGGGCCAAACAGGAGGTTAAAGGCGCTGACTCTCCAAGTGGGGAGAGTGTTAGTAAAGCGTCTGGAATGTTGCACCCGAGTACCAGGAGAGGAAAACTGAGACATATTTGAACACGTCTCCCTATCACATGGTTGATCATACTTGGGTTCCACATGCATGTTTTAGCTGAAGGAAGAATACCTTAAACCTGGAGAGTTGAGACCCGTGTAATGGGTACCATGCAATATGACTTCAAAGGGTCTTCATTTGCTCACTGAACATCTCCAATCCTATCACTGCTGCGTTTATGCCCCTGTACACATGCTTGATTCTCTTTTGGAGACATAGCAATCCATAGGTTTTACGATACTTACTAGTCAGGTACATTCTTAGGCGTTTAATATGCGGTGTTGAGTCCATTTCGTTGAGCAAGGAGTAGCTCTTGTCTATTCCATATTTGGCCTAAGGAACTTTATCTGTGCTCATTTCAATCTCTGGTTTTATGCAGCACCCCAACTCACCTTTCCCCTTAAGCAAGCATAAGTTGGTTTTCTAAATTTGAGACCCTGTTCTGTTCTGTAAATCAGTTCCTGTGTAGCCAAGTTTACATTCCGTGTATTACTGATATCTTATGATGTTTCTTTTTCTGTGTGACTTACTTCAGTTAGAATCATCATACCTGAATCCACTCATTGTGCTGCTAAGGGCCTGATGACACAGATTTCATTGCTGAGTGATATTGCTTTGTAAGTAAATACCACAACTTCTTTATCCATTTTTCACTTTCTGCGATGTTGAACTTGTACTGTAAACGAGGTTCTTGTAAACAGAGCCGTTCCAAACTATGGGGTGGCTGTGTCTTTTTGATTTTAATTTCCCTAAGCTATAGGACCATAAGTGGAAGTGCCCTAGGTTCTGTTGCTTTGTTTTTTAGATGTTTCAGGAAACACCATACACTTCTCCCGAGTGGTTGTTGGCAATTTACATCCCACCCATCAGCATAACAAGGCTCCCAGTTCTCCATGGCCTGTCCTGCCTTTCTGGATTTTACACTTTTTTCAGATGGCCCTTTTGACCGGGGGGAAGTGAGACTTCATTGTAGTGCAGATTTCCTTTGCAAGCTTGCTTGGTTGGCCAAAAAGGGCGTATGCGTTTTTTCCTGAATATGTTCAGGAAAAAACGCATACGCCCTTTTTGGCCAAGTGCATCATTGTGGACGTTCTGCCTCTTTTCCTATGCTTTCAATGCAATTCCAGTCTACCTCCTGAAATCGGTTTCCTGCAATTCTGCCCCGCTTTCAAGTCCTCTTGGCAGCCTTACTTCAGTCTATTTTTGGACGATAGCTGTCATTTATAACTCTGCAGGTTTGTGAATTACAGTGCCGCTGAGCTCCTTTCTTCAACTCGCTTTCTTTTGAGCTGGCCGCAACACCGCAGGATGGCTTCAGGCCCTAATCTGGTTCCGGTACGGCACGCTGAGGCTTTGGTTATTTCCTCTTCCTGGTGGGAAATGAGAGTTAAATTTGCCCGTCCAGACACCTCCAGCTAGCCTCTCATTGGTTCTCGCTATTCCTGTTCATCTTCCGCAGAAATTGCAAACTGGGCCAAACAGGAGGTTAAAGGCGCTGACTCTCCAAGTGGGGAGAGTGTTAGTAAAGCGTCTGGAATGTTGCACCCGAGTACCAGGGGAGGAAAACTGAGACATATTTGAACACGTCTCCCGTTCACATGGTTGATCATACTTGGGTTCCACATGCATGTTTTAGCTGAAGGAAGAATACCTTAAACCTGGAGAGTTAAGACCCGTGTAATGGGTACCATGCAATATGACTTCAAAGGGTCTTCATTTGCTCACCGAACCTCTCCAATCCTATCACTGCTGCGTTTATGCCCCTGTACACATGCTTGATTCTCTTTCGGAGACATCGCAATCCATAGGTTTTAAGATACTTACTAGTCAGGTACATTCTTAGGCGTTTAATATGCGGTGTTGAGTCCATTTCGTTGAGCAAGGAGTAGCTCTTGTCTATTCCATATTTGGCTTAAGGAACTTTATCTGTGCTCATTTCAATCTCTGGTTTTATGCAGCACCCCAACTCACCTTTACCCTTAAGCAAGCATAAGTTGGTTTTCTAAATTTGAGACCCTGTTCTGTTCTGTAATTCAGTTCCTGTGTAGCCAAGTTTACATTCCGTGTATTACTGATATCTTATGATGTTTCTTTTTCTGTGTGACTTACTTCAGTTAGAATCATCATACCTGAATCCACTCATTGTGCTGCTAAGGGCCTGATGACATAGATTTCATTGCTGAGTGATATTGCTTTGTAAGTAAATACCACAACTTCTTTATCCATTTTTCACTTTCTGCGATGTTGAACTTGTACTGTAAACGAGGTTCTTGTAAACAGAGCCGTTCCAAACTTTGGGGTGGCTGTGTCTTTTTGATTTTAATTTCCCTAAGCTATAGGACCATAAGTGGAAGTGCCCTAGGTTCTGTTGCTTTGTTTTTTAGATGTTTCAGGAAACACCATACACTTCTCCCGAGTGGTTGTTGGCAATTTACATCCCGCCCATCAGCAGAACAAGGCTCCCAGTTCTCCATGGCCTGTCCTGCCTTTCTGGATTTTACACTTTTTTCAGATGGCCCTTTTGACCGGGGGGAAGTGAGACTTCATTGTAGTGCAGATTTCCTTTGCAAGCTTGCTTGGTTGGCCAAAAAGTGCGTATGCGTTTTTTCCTGAATATATTCAGGAAAAAACGCATACGCCCTTTTTGGCCAAGTGCATCATTGTGGACGTTCTGCCTCTTTTCCTATGCTTTCAATGCAATTCCTGTCTACCTCCTGAAATCGGTTTCCTGCAATTCTGCCCCGCTTTCAAGTCCTCTTGGCAGCCTTACTTCAGTCTATTTTTGGACGATAGCTGTCATTTATAACTCTGCAGGTTTGTGAATTACAGTGCCCCTGAGCTCCTTTCTTCAACTCGGTTTCTTTTGAGCTGGCCGCAACACCGCAGGATGGCTTCAGTCCCTAATCTGGTTCCGGTACGGCATGCTGAGCCTTTGGTTATTTCCTCTTCCTGTTGGGAAATGAGAGTTAAATTTGCCCGTCCAGACACCTCCAGCTAGCCTCTCATTGGTTCTCGCTATTCCTGTTCATCTTCCGCAGAAATTGCAAACTGGGCCAAACAGGAGGTTAAAGGCGCTGACTCTCCAAGTGGGGAGAGTGTTAGTAAAGCGTCTGGAATGTTGCACCCGAGTACCAGGGGAGGAAAACTGAGACATATTTGAACACGTCTCCCTATCACATGGTTGATCATACTTGGGTTCCACATGCATGTTTTAGCTGAAGGAAGAATACCTTAAACCTGGAGAGTTGAGACCCGTGTAATGGGTACCATGCAATATGACTTCAAAGGGTCTTCATTTGCTCACTGAACATGTCCAATCCTATCACTGCTGCGTTTATGCCCCTGTACACATGCTTGATTCTCTTTTGGAGACATAGCAATCCATAGGTTTTACGATACTTACTAGTCAGGTACATTCTTAGGCGTTTAATATGCGGTGTTGAGTCCATTTCGTTGAGCAAGGAGTAGCTCTTGTCTATTCCATATTTGGCCTAAGGAACTTTATCTGTGCTCATTTCAATCTCTGGTTTTATGCAGCACCCCAACTCACCTTTCCCCTTAAGCAAGCATAAGTTGGTTTTCTAAATTTGAGACCCTGTTCTGTTCTGTAAATCAGTTCCTGTGTAGCCAAGTTTACATTCCGTGTATTACTGATATCTTATGATGTTTCTTTTTCTGTGTGACTTACTTCAGTTAGAATCATCATACCTGAATCCACTCATTGTGCTGCTAAGGGCCTGATGACACAGATTTCATTGCTGAGTGATATTGCTTTGTAAGTAAATACCACAACTTCTTTATCCATTTTTCACTTTCTGCGATGTTGAACTTGTACTGTAAACGAGGTTCTTGTAAACAGAGCCGTTCCAAACTATGGGGTGGCTGTGTCTTTTTGATTTTAATTTCCCTAAGCTATAGGACCATAAGTGGAAGTGCCCTAGGTTCTGTTGCTTTGTTTTTTAGATGTTTCAGGAAACACCATACACTTCTCCCGAGTGGTTGTTGGCAATTTACATCCCACCCATCAGCATAACAAGGCTCCCAGTTCTCCATGGCCTGTCCTGCCTTTCTGGATTTTACACTTTTTTCAGATGGCCCTTTTGACCGGGGGGAAGTGAGACTTCATTGTAGTGCAGATTTCCTTTGCAAGCTTGCTTGGTTGGCCAAAAAGGGCGTATGCGTTTTTTCCTGAATATGTTCAGGAAAAAACGCATACGCCCTTTTTGGCCAAGTGCATCATTGTGGACGTTCTGCCTCTTTTCCTATGCTTTCAATGCAATTCCAGTCTACCTCCTGAAATCGGTTTCCTGCAATTCTGCCCCGCTTTCAAGTCCTCTTGGCAGCCTTACTTCAGTCTATTTTTGGACGATAGCTGTCATTTATAACTCTGCAGGTTTGTGAATTACAGTGCCGCTGAGCTCCTTTCTTCAACTCGCTTTCTTTTGAGCTGGCCGCAACACCGCAGGATGGCTTCAGGCCCTAATCTGGTTCCGGTACGGCACGCTGAGGCTTTGGTTATTTCCTCTTCCTGGTGGGAAATGAGAGTTAAATTTGCCCGTCCAGACACCTCCAGCTAGCCTCTCATTGGTTCTCGCTATTCCTGTTCATCTTCCGCAGAAATTGCAAACTGGGCCAAACAGGAGGTTAAAGGCGCTGACTCTCCAAGTGGGGAGAGTGTTAGTAAAGCGTCTGGAATGTTGCACCCGAGTACCAGGGGAGGAAAACTGAGACATATTTGAACACGTCTCCCGTTCACATGGTTGATCATACTTGGGTTCCACATGCATGTTTTAGCTGAAGGAAGAATACCTTAAACCTGGAGAGTTAAGACCCGTGTAATGGGTACCATGCAATATGACTTCAAAGGGTCTTCATTTGCTCACCGAACCTCTCCAATCCTATCACTGCTGCGTTTATGCCCCTGTACACATGCTTGATTCTCTTTCGGAGATATCGCAATCCATAGGTTTTAAGATACTTACTAGTCAGGTACATTCTTAGGCGTTTAATATGCGGTGTTGAGTCCATTTCGTTGAGCAAGGAGTAGCTCTTGTCTATTCCATATTTGACTTAAGGAACTTTATCTGTGCTCATTTCAATCTCTGGTTTTATGCAGCACCCCAACTCACCTTTACCCTTAAGCAAGCATAAGTTGGTTTTCTAAATTTGAGACCCTGTTCTGTTCTGTAATTCAGTTCCTGTGTAGCCAAGTTTACATTCCGTGTATTACTGATATCTTATGATGTTTCTTTTTCTGTGTGACTTATTTCAGTTAGAATCATCGTACCTGAATCTACTCATTATGCTGCTACGGGCTTGATGACATAGAGTTCATTGCTGAGTGATACTGCATTGTACGTAAGTACCACAAGTTCTTTATCCATTTTTCACTTTCTGCGATGTTGAACTTGTACTGTAAACGAGGTTAATGTAAACAGAGCCGTTCCAAACTTTGGGGTGGCTGTGTCTTTTTGATTTTAATTTCCCTAAGCTATAGTACCATAAGTGGAAGTGCCCTAGGCTCTGTTGCTTTGTTTTTTAGATGTTTCAGGAAACACCATACACTTCACCCGAGTGGTTGTTGGCAATTTACATCCCGCCCATCAGCATAACAAGGCTCCCAGTTCTCCATGGCCTGTCCTGCCTTTCTGGATTTTACACTTTTTTCAGATGGCCCTTTTGACCGGGGGGAAGTGAGACTTCATTGTAGTGCAGATTTCCTTTGCAAGCTTGCTTGGTTGGCCAAAAAGGGCGTATGCGTTTTTTCCTGAATATATTCAGGAAAAAACGCATACGCCCTTTTTGGCCAAGTGCATCATTGTGGACGTTCTGCCTCTTTTCCTATGCTTTCAATGCAATTCCAGTCTACCTCCTGAAATCGGTTTCCTGCAATTCTGCCCCACTTTCAAGTCCTCTTGGCAGCCTTACTTCAGTCTATTTTTGGACGATAGCTGTCATTTATAACTCTGCAGGTTTGTGCATTACAGTGCCCCTGAGCTCCTTTCTTCAACTCGCTTTCTTGTGACCTGGCCGCAACACCGCAGGATGGCTTCAGGCCCTAATCTGGTTCCGGCCCGGCATGCTGAGCCTTTGGTTAATTCCTCTTCCTGGTGGGAAATGAGAGTTAAATTTGCCCGTCCAGACACCTCCAGCTAGCCTCTCATTGGTTCTCGCTATTCCTGTTCATCTTCCGCAGAAATTGCAAACTGGGCCAAACAGGATGTTAAAGGGACTGACTCTCCAAGTCGGGAGAGTGTTAGTAAAGCGTCTGGAATGTTGCACCCGAGTACCAGGGTACGAAAACTGAGACATATTTGAACACGTCTCCCGATCACATGGTTGATCATACTCTAGGTTCCACATGCATGTTTTAGCTGAAGGAAGAATACCTTAAACCTGGAGAGTTAAGACCCGTGTAATGAGTACCATGCAATATGACTTCAAAGGGTCTTCATTTGCTCACCGAACCTCTCCAATCCTATCACTGCTGCGTTTATGCCCCTGTACACATGCTTGATTCTCTTTCGGAGACATAGCAATCCATAGGTTTTTAAGATACTTACTAGTCAGGTACATTCTTAGGCGTTTAATATGCGGTGTTGAGTCCATTTCGTTGAGCAAGGAGTAGCTCTTGTCTATTCCATGTTTGGCTTAAGGAACTTTATCTGTGCTCATTTCAATCTCTGGTTTTATGCAGCACCCCAACTCACCTTTCCCCTTAAGCAAGCATAAGTTGGTTTTCTAAATTTGAGACCCTGTTCTGTTCTGTAATTCAGTTCCTGTGTAGCCAAGTTTACATTCCGTGTATTACTGATATCTTATGATGTTTCTTTTTCTGTGTGACTTACTTAAGTTAGAATCATCATACCTGAATCCACGCATTGTGCTGCTAAGGGCCTGATGACACAGATTTCATTGCTGAGTGATATTGCTTTGTAAGTAAATACCACAACTTCTTTATCCATTTTTCACTTTCTGCAATGTTGAACTTGTACTGTAAACGAGGTTCTTGTAAACAGAGCTGTTCCAAACATTGGGGTATCTGTGTCTTTTTGATTTTAATTTCCCTAAGCTATAGGACCATAAGTGGCAGTGCCCTAGGCTCTGTTGCTTTGTTTTTTAGATGTTTCAGGAAACACCATACACTTCTCCCGAGTAGTTGTTGGCAATTTACATCCCGCCCATCAGCATAACAAGGCTCCCAGTTCTCCATGGCCTGTCCTGCCTTTCTGGATTTTACACTTTTTTCAGATGGCCCTTTTGACCGGGGGGAAGTGAGACTTCATTGTAGTGCAGATTTCC
This sequence comes from Delphinus delphis, assembly GCF_949987515.2. NCBI lineage: Eukaryota > Metazoa > Chordata > Mammalia > Artiodactyla > Delphinidae > Delphinus > Delphinus delphis. The sequence continues at coordinate 2,957 of NW_027192891.1, read as the reverse complement.
TTTGCAAGCTTGCTTGGTTGGCCAAAAAGGGCGTATGCGTTTTTTCCTGAATATATTCAGGAAAAAACGCATACGCCCTTTTTGGCCAAGTGCATCATTGTGGACGTTCTGCCTCTTTTCCTATGCTTTCAATGCAATTCCAGTCTACCTCCTGAAATCGGTTTCCTGCAATTCTGCCCCGCTTTCAAGTCCTCTTGGCAGCCTTACTTCAGTCTATTTTTGGACGATAGCTGTCATTTATAACTCTGCAGGTTTGTGAATTACACTGCCCCTGAGCTCCTTTCTTCAACTCGCTTTCTTTTGAGCTGGCCGCAACACCGCAGGATGGCTTCAGGCCCTAATCTGGTTCCGGCACGGCACGCTGAGCCTTTGGTTAATTCCTCTTCCTGGTGGGAAATGAGAGTTAAATTTGCCCGTCCAGACACCTCCAGCTAGCCTCTCATTGGTTCTCGCTATTCCTGTTCATCTTCCGCAGAAATTGCAATCTGGGCCAAACAGGAGGTTAAAGGGACTGACTCTCCAAGTCGGGAGAGTGTTAGTAAAGCGTCTGGAATGTTGCACCCGAGTACCAGGGGAGGAAAACTGAGACATATTTGAACACGTCTCCCGTTCACATGGTTGATCATACTCTGGGTTGCACATGCATGTTTTAGCTGAAGGAAGAATACCTTACACCTGGAGAGTTGAGACCCGTGGAATGGGTACCATGCAATATCACTTCAAAGGGTCTTCATTTGCTCACCGAACCTCTCCAATCCTATCACTGCTGCGTTTATGCCCCTGTACACACGCTTGATTCTCTTTTGGAGACATAACAATCCATAGGTTTTAAGATACTTACTAGTCAGGTACATTCTTAGGCGTTTAATATGGGGTGTTGAGTCCATTTCGTTGAGCAAGGAGTAGCTCTTGTCTATTCCATATTTGGCTTAAAGAACTTTATCTGTGCTCATTTCAATCTCTGGTTTTATGCAGCACCCCAACTCACCTTTCCCCTTAAGCAAGCATAAGTTGGTTTTCTAAATTTGAGACCCTGTTCTGTTTTGGAATGCAGTTCCTGTGTAGCCAAGGTTACATTCCGTGTATTAGTGATATCTTATGATGTTTCTTTTTCTGTGTGACTTATTTCAGTTAGAATCATCGTACCTGAATCCACTCATTATGCTGCTAAGGGCCTGATGACATAGATTTCATTGCTGAGTGATACTGCATTGTACGTAAGTACCACAAGTTCTTTATCCATTTTTCACTTTCTGTGATATTGAACTTGTATGGTAAAGGAGGTTCTTGTAGACGGAGGCGTCCCAAACTTTGGGGTGGCTGTGTCTTTTTGATTTTAATTTCCCTAAGCTATAGGACCATAAGTGGCAGTGCCCTAGGCTCTGTTGCTTTGTTTTTTAGATGTTTCAGGAAACACCATACACTTCTCCCGAGTGGTTGTTGGCAATTTACATCCCGCCCATCAGCATAACAAGGCTCCCAGTTCTCCATGGCCTGTCCTGCCTTTCTGGATTTTACACTTTTTTCAGATGGCCCTTTTGACCGCAGGGAAGTGAGACTTCATTGTAGTGCAGATTTCCTTTGCAAGCTTGCTTGGTTGGCCAAAAAGTGCGTATGCGTTTTTTCCTGAATATATTCAGGAAAAAACGCATACGCCCTTTTTGGCCAAGTGCATCATTGTGGACGTTCTGCCTCTTTTCCTATGCTTTCAATGCAATTCCAGTCTATCTCCTGAAATCGGTTTCCTGCAATTCTGCCCCGCTTTCAAGTCCTCTTGGCAGCCTTACTTCAGTCTATTTTTGGACGATAGCTGTCATTTATAACTCTGCAAATTTGTGAATTACAGTGCCCCTGAGCTCCTTTCTTCAACTTGCTTTCTTGTGACCTGGCCGCAACACCGCATTATGTATTCAGGCCCTAATCTGGTTCTGGCACGACACGCTGAGCCTTTGGTTATTTCCTCTTCCTGGTGGGAAATGAGAGTTAAATTTGCCCGTCCAGACACCTCCAGCTAGTCTCTCATTGGTTCTCGCTATTCCTGTTCATCTTCCGCAGATTGCAAACTGGGCCAAACAGGAGGTTAAAGGCGCTGACTCTCCAAGTGGGGAGAGTGTTAGTAAAGCGTCTGGAATGTTGCACCCGAGTACCAAGGGAGGAAAACTGAGACATATTTGAACACGTCTCCCGTTCACATGGTTGATCATACTTGGGTTCCACATGCATGTTTTAGCTGAAGGAAGAATACCTTAAACCTGGAGAGTTGAGACCCGTGTAATGGGTACCATGCAATATGACTTCAAAGGGTCTTCATTTGCTCACCGAACCTCTCCAATCCTATCACTGCTGCGTTTATGCCCCTGTACACATGCTTGATTCTCTTTTGGAGACATAGCAATCCATAGGTTTTATGATACTTACTAGTCAGGTACATTCTTAGGCGTTTAATATGCGGTGTTGAGTCCATTTCGTTGAGCAAGGAGTAGCTCTTGTCTATTCCATATTTGACTTAAGGAACTTTATCTGTGCTCATTTCAATCTCTGGTTTTATGCAGCACCCCAACTCACCTTTACCCTTAAGCAAGCATAAGTTGGTTTTCTAAATTTGAGACCCTGTTCTGTTCTGTAATTCAGTTCCTGTGTAGCCAAGTTTACATTCCGTGTATTACTGATATCTTATGATGTTTCTTTTTCTGTGTGACTTATTTCAGTTACAATCATCATACCTGAATCCACTCATTGTGATGCTAAGGGCCTGATGACATAGATTTCATTGCTGAGTGATATTGCTTTGTAAGTAAATACCACAACTTCTTTATCCATTTTTCACTTTCTGCGATGTTGAACTTGTACTGTAAACGAGGTTCTTGTAAACAGAGCCGTTCCAAATATTGGGGTATCTGTGTCTTTTTGATTTTAATTTCCCTAAGCTATAGGACCATAAGTGGCAGTGCCCTAGG